>NC_083639.1:3540000-3840000 GCF_963576545.1 Limanda limanda
TTTGCTCGTCAGCGGCACTAATGGAACTAAGCTGTTGTGTTTGGTAGCCAGGGCTCCCGAGCGACTCCCTCTTCCTATACGCTGCTCAGCTGATAATTAGAGTGCAGTGGGGGACTTTGCCTGCCAGCTCCTCCTCGTACTTCCCCGTGTGAGTTTCAGCTGCGTGAGGCAACCTGACGGAGCGCTGGCAGAGCCCTCTGTGGCTGGGGAGCTAATGATTCGCAACAAGTGGTCCCTGCCGGGGAGAGCCGGTGCTGCTCAGTGGGATTCACAGCCACGGCAGCGGCACATCCCAGGGTTCACTTCAAATCTGATTCTCCACCTCACTCCTCGTCTCTTTTTCTCTGAACTTTACTGATCCCACTTCACTCCTGTGATTCCTTGATGTTAATTTATCCGCCAATATCGATGTTAAATTGTAAAAGAAATTCTGACACCAATTTTCGGTAGAATTAAATATATATGAATTAAACAATATATATCAATCAAATATTTTTAAAAATTGGCAGTATTCCAGTAGATGTTGGCATCAAACCCTTATACTGAGAAATGTTATTGAGGTTTCAGATTAGACAGTTTGAACAATTATATTTTAATAAATATGATCATAAATAAAGAAAATAAAATACATGTGAATGTGAAAATCAATCAACATCAATATCATCTGGGAAAAGGCTCATATCGGCAAATATATATATCATCCGTCATCTGTCCAGCTCTGGAAATAACAGGAAAAAAACCACATGCCTGCTGTAAAGTGCTTAATGGCTTTGCCACACTTGAGCTGCTAATGAGAACAAATATCATTTCTCTTTCACACTTCCTTTTTTTTTTACTCTTCTCCTCGCTTTCTTTTTTTAAACATTTCTATCAAACACAGATCACACAAACACATTCATGGGCAGAGCTTCATTTAGCTCTGTTGTGAGACACTCATTGTTTCACTATGCTTAACAGTTAAAGTGAGAAAATGTCACTGAACCAACCGAATGTTTCCACCTTTCCTTTGTAGCCAGTCAAATCAATCATTTTTCAGTGGAGCCACCAATAAAACACCTTTGCAGATCGTGTCTATTTGCCTGAATGCAAACTAATTACCCTGAACACACAAAGCCATGTATGCAGGAGCTTGTGTAACATACTATGTATTCAATATATTCAAGAAATATCGGTCTGAAAATGGATCTACACCCCAGCAATCTGTGCAGAGCAGGTCCCTGTATGTGTCAGTGTGCAGAGCTAATGGTGTATAGGCCCATCGCAGCCTGTGTGCAGAGCAGGTTATCTCCCGGTGCAGCGGGAGCGTGTTCTTGCTGCGTAAGGTTTTGATTTCCTCTGCTCGTTATGAGAGGTGAAAACAGATGAGTAGACAGCCGCGGCCATCTTGTCAATATGGTTCGCATAATGATGACACGGCGTTATCAAAAAGATCCCTCATTTACAGCTTTGCTCGGAGCCGCCCGAACAGCCGACGACTCATAAAGCAGCAGAGCAGCTTTTCACTGTCTGGAAATGTAGTTTTATGATTTTTCCAATATTCACATTTGAATGGATTTTCTCTTTGCAGTTTATAACAATGAGGGTCAGGTAAATAAAGAGGTCAGAATTAGCAATAGGGATGTCACGAGAACCGATAGTTTGGTACAAGTCGATGCCAAACTTAGAGTGTACTAAATTTGAAAACACATCATTATTTTCTTACATACCACTAATCTGTTTTATAATTTGAATAGTCTTTTTATTTATCACTTGAAGGCTTCATAGTCACTGTTGTTTTTCTTTATGTCCAAATATTGTGGTTTATTGTTTTGTTCCTGTTTTTTGCCGATAACGAATTGGGTATCGAGAATCGTGGAAATTTCATGGTATCGGCTTTGACTCTTGGTGTCGCGACATCCCTAATTTGCAACATAGTGTGTTCTGCTGTGTGTCGTCCTTCCTCGAGCCAAACATTTATTTTTCTCCCTGCCTAGCGGAGCAGCTACTGTACACTTACTGCATCCCTCACTGGAGACTTTTTCTTTTACGTGGCTTGTTAGGTAGCTTGCCAGCATCGCCGCTAAATGAATGCCTCACCGAATTCGCTGCTGCAGCCAGCAAAGGAGCCGCAGTAAGTGAATGTTTGATATTTCTCCAGTGTGCCAGGGCTAATCTGGCCCTGTGGCATGCCATTACGGGGCTAATAACAGCTGTCTGTGGCCTGGAGGGGACACAGGCGGGCCCGGCTGCGCTAACTGGCCCTGACAGACTCATTAGGAGAGCTGGCACCCAGAACAGCAACAGCCAAACTCCTCGCGTTCACTCGCTGGCTCACAACAGTTTGCGAGTGCACCAAGCATTGTTCTCGACACTTGTTCTCTGACACCTTTCTTTTGTTTCCCAGCCCTCACTTCACACACTCTCACCCTCTTCACCTCTCTTTCACTCTCTGGCTGGCTTTGGGTTTCTGTGATATTTCTACCGAAACCAGATGCCGGCAGCCGTTTAACATCGCCGCTTGACACCGTGTTGAGTCTAACCTCCTCTCTTTCTCTTTCTCTTTAATCTCCAACAACCACACTCTCATTCCGGCCCAAAACAGAGCAGCGGGTAGGTTTTTGCGTGTTTATTCGTTTTTGCTGTAATCCTCCCTGAGATCAGTGGAGGTAAATAATACACAGCGCGCACAGTTTCTGAGTAACTTTGTTGTGCAGCCACAGGAAGATGCTGCACCACACCAGGAAGACACTGGCATCCTCTGAACTTTGTATCAGTTACTGTAGCCTGTTCGAGGACAGGGGGGGACTTCCCCGGAGCAGACAGCAAAAGCAAACATTGTCCTGTCGCTCGGTGGGATGGAGCCAATCAGCGCGAGCGGATCGGGCAGACAATAAACACACAGACCCAATGATGGTCGTCTGGATGTAGAAGCATTAACAATAGGGGGAGGGGTGGGGAGAGGAAGCTGTGATACGCCGTCTCGCACGACTCCTGCCACGTGACAAACACTTATGTCCATGTACACATTTCCATGATACTCATTATAACGATGCACGCGGCAGCTTCAGATTACTTCTGACAGATCACGTTGAAGAAGGAACATTCGCTCGGACGACTCAGTGCTGCACGTGGTCTCCAGCCACACTGAGGGGCTGAGAGGTCTGCAAACACATTATTGAATCCACTGCAATTCGATGTGGATAGTGTCAAATCCCAACATGCATTACCTCAAGGCCCTTTACATAGTAAGGTCGAGATCTAACGATGTTATGGAGAAACCCAACATTTGACACAACGAGCAAGTAACGGTTGAGGCGGGTGCAAAAGAACGAGGGAGAGAGGAGAGGTGGGTGGGAAAGTGGGGAGTGAGGAGAGGGGAGAGAGGGGAGAAAGGGGAGAGAGGGGAGAGAGGGAAGAGAGGGGAGAGAGACCCGAGAACAGTTAAGCTCAGTTAAACTCGCTGTGAAAATAACAAGACCATTATTCAAGGCCATTGCTGATGAGTACTTTGTGTACAGGACTTGAAAACATACACTTAACACGTGTTCATTTTAAATAAAAAAAAACGATTTTGAATGGGGTCAAATTTAACACAAGGACATTATAGTTAATATTCAATTACATATGGAATATTCACGGTTACTTCCAGCTTTAATAATATAGTATTTTATTGTTCAACTGTAAAGTAGCTTTACGTATAACCTTGCTATGTTTGCTGAAGTTGAAAGAACATTTGCCGTTATATATTATTTTAATTAGATTTTATTCTCAACATTCAACCTCCTACACACACTACGTCTCCTCATTAGATTTGAGTGTTGGCTTTTGCCTTTTTATAGGTCGGGCTGGTGGGGCACTGTAAAGCCAAGGCACAGCTGTGGGGTTATAGTTACCTGTAACGTTAGCTGCTGCGTGTTATATTATTTACGCAGATCTGGACTTAATGGAACACATGTGTGTGTGTGTGTGTGTGTGTGTGTGTGTGTGTGTGTGTGTGTGTGTGTGTGTGTCTGCAGACGACATTCTTCCCAGATTAGCTGAAAGGTCTGTACACATCAAACCCCACCAATGAGAGGAATGCAAGACCTATAGAATGGCTTATGAGGAAACCCTATCACTCATCTATGGTATACAGTGCTTACAATGTCTGCACACACACACACACAATCATGCATGTGCACACGTGCTGTATTTATACATCATGAAGACAGTGTCCCACACATTATGTACAGTGTGTACTCTGCAGCGCATGTGCATTCAGTGCTGCTCCCTTCAGTGCTGTTGTTCCTGATATTTTAACTCATAAAACACAACATCCTGTCAGTTCCTTTGCATAAACACAACAGATAATATCAGCTGCAGTGGTCTTACAGTCACTAACAGAGAATGAATCACTTCTTCTGTGGTTGTCTGAGACAAAAAACCAAGTGCATTGTGCAACATTGGTTTGCATATTGCGCTGTGATGAATCATTTGACTTCATGAATTTTTCACTGAATACAGTACGATAGCATTTAATGTGATGCAGGACGACACCAGTATTATTTTCATGGAGCTTTACATCTTCGGTTTTCATGCTTTTTTAGATTTTAAAACTGATGCTACCTCTCGTCCCTGACCCAGATTTGTCTCAACTTTATTAAAACTTTACTTTGCAGGATTTGGGGAAGGATTCAATGACATCTTTTCATGTTAATTTATCTACAGTATTTATGCCACCATCTGCGAGTTCAGACCTTGAAGACAGTGACATTAAAGAGTTGTTTTTTTTCCAAAGGGAAGCTAGACTGAAATTTTACCAGAGGAGAGGAGCGTGTCTGAATACAGGATATGGATCAAGGTCCAGGGAGAGAAATGTGTTCGGAGGTTATTGTGATCCAGCACAAGTGTAATGAATCAATACAACACAGTGATGAGTACAGGCCACAAGTAGGAGAACTCTATCATAAGCTATTGATGCAAATTGTACATATGTTTATAGTAACTGTTCAGATGTTCCTGGTTAGTTCAACAGAGATTGTAAATCAATAACTAGGTCATATTCCATTTGGCTGCAGTGTTTGTACATTTGTGTGTGTGTGTGCGTGTGTGTTGTGTGTGTGTGTGTGTGTGTGTGTGTGTGTGTGTGTGTGTGTGTGTGTGTGTGTGTGTGTGTGTGTGTGTGTGTGTGTTTGTGTGTGTGAAAAAGATGTCAGCTAAGGGCTAAGCAGCTCGACCATAACCAGTGCATGAACCCAGCGGCTACCTGCCTCAGGCCACCACTGACACTCCAACTGCTGATCACACCGTTGGGAGTATCCAGCCAACAGCAGAATTTGAGGCGAGGCTATTTATAGCTAACCGAGGTTTTCTATTGACTCTCCATCCATTCCTGGTGTAAACACACGTGAGGTACAGAGTATCAACATGATCCTGCTTGTGCTTTTGTGCTGGGAACAGCTGATTATATAAAAATACTAAAAAAATCCAAGTTATATAGAAGAATAAGACAGAAATTCCAACTTCCTGCATAAAACCAATGACGACACAGCTCCTCTTACTCCAACTAAAAGAAGCCAAAACATCACAGAGACCAACGCTGCCATCTTCCTCACTAGAAGTCTGCACAGCAGTGATCAGAGGAGGGAGCCTCTGTTGCGATGTCACCCCAACAGATGTTTCACCCCATTCTTATAGCATCGAATAACTAATTTAAAACCAAACTTAATGGAAAAAAGAACACTTGGACAAAAACTACAGTGATTAGTATCTAATATGACGAAAAAAAACATATTTGAGAACAAATTATTTGATGACATGTACTTAAACTTCTATTTTGGTCCATGTCCCATCCACTGACATGGAGGAGGCTGGGTTTATGAACTATACTGCAGCCTCTCTTTTGGGGAGCTGTTATGTCGTCCATCTTTATACAGTATGTGGAGAAGAACAGATTATCCATGCATGAGAAAACTTTTGGGAACTACAGCAGGACAGAGTAAATAAAGGTAAAAAGAGTAGAATAAAAATAGAATAGAACTAAACTAAAGTAACTTAGAAGTTTCAACTTAAGTTTCAAGTCCCATATGAACATTGTGACCGATGCTTTCATCTCAGAAACACCACAAAAGGTACGACCTGACCCGACAGGATGCTGAAAAATTCATGCTTTCATCTCAAATACACTATTTCAATGCACTTTTTACTGTGCTTCCTAAAAAGTCCATTGAGAGGTCGCAACCCATCTAGAATTCTAGATTGCTTGAATCGCTCGACTGCAAACAAAAACAAAGAGGAGAGAACACATCAGTCACCGCACTGGCTCTCCCGTATCTTCTCGGATTGATTTTAAAGTCCTTCTACGAGTATACAAAGCTCTCCAGGGCTTAGGACCGGCCTACTTCAGATTCCCTTTTGCTTTATGTTCCTTTATCAGCCATTAAATCCTCTACCACGACCCTTAACCCCATAAAAAAGTAAAAATAAATGGAGCCGCAGCTTTTTGTAACTGTGGAACAGCCTACCCAAATATATAAGGGGTTGGTCCCACATGCTGTTTTTATTAAGAACTCTTATTCCTGCAGATTTCTCTTTTATTGGTTGATTGGGTTTTTTAACTGCCTCCTTATTAGCTGATTCCTTAAATGCGTTCTCAGCAACACTAAGCACTTTCACAGCTTGCAAATTGTTTCCTGTTTTGACTTGTATTTCAATGTTAAAGCACTTTGAGCTGTGACGTCTCCATTTCATTATCATCATTCTTGTTTGTTTTTACCATTCACAGGTTTGCATCTACATTTGTTCTCCCTCAGTCTTTCTTCCACTGCTGTTGGATCATCACTTCTTCTTTTCTGTCACTCCTCACTGTGTCTTATGTTCTGTTTAATTTCAGAAAGGCAACACAGATCAGTATTAACACTGTAGCGCAATATAGCGGCTGGAGAGTCTTGAGATCTTCATCCTCTCTGACCCTCTCTTGCGATATATCAATCGGTATATATTTATCCATCCACTATGTCTGTGTCACACAGTTTTCAAGTATTCCATTAAAGAGTTTACTTGGATTTCAAGAAATGTTAGTGTTAGGAGTCAGGGTTTGAAATGCAAATACAAGCTCATGTTGTTCGTTCAGTGTGTAGGAGAACATACGCTGGCCTACAGGTACACGTGTAACATGGCGTATAAGTGGAACTAATACCGCTGTTGACATAAAATGTTCATTCTAATGTAATGAGACACAGTGGTAATTAAAAGCTAATGAAAACACAATTATGTATATTTAATTCAATTTCTGCCGAGGGATTCCCCCTGACTCCTACACACCAGACAGGCTGAGGGCTCATATATTAAAAGTAATTGTGATAGTTTCAAACCTGACTCTTGCTGAGATTGTGTTGGTAATGCAACAACCCATTTATGACAATCTGACAAACCACAGTGACTGTTACTGTATAGTGTAGGTGACAGTGTTGTGCTATAGGAACGGTGAAAGTGGACGTCGTGCATCTGCATCATAGTTTGGTTTTACAGTTGTGTGCTCGTTTTTCTCAAACTTTTATGACACATCGCTGCTCTCCTGTCTCCTCCCCGACTCTGTCTTGTTCTTTTTGACTCAACTGTGCGTGTGTGTGTGTGTGTGTGTGTGTGTGTGTGTGTCTGCCTGTAGCCACTCTCGGCTGTCACCAACTGTAGATTCTGCTTCTGCTGGAACAATAATGCAAAGCTTGACTGCATGTTTTCAAGAGCAGGAGCAAAATTCAGCAGCGCCATCTAAAAGTGTGCCAATGCTAAAGCTATAAAATACTAAGTGCAGCCCGAGTGCAAGTGCAGATTATTGAGTGGATTAAATTTCTTTAACTCTCCGCGCAGGAAGGAGGAAGTTACAGATGTAATTAAAGATTGTCTCCACTCTGTGGTCAAGTGCGTTTTGTTGTTGAATTCATCAAAGTGCAAAATTAAAGAGTAAATTGCTTTAGTTCAAATGAAAGGAAAAAGTAATCAAGCTTCATCTACAGTGAAGTTGAATATGAGAGACAAGCAATCAATTGATAAATTATGCCTCTTATTTACATCGCAATTTTAAAGACGTCTGAACGCAACAGCTCTAACCAAGGATAACCTTTGGTGGAATAACCTCTGATGATAGAAATGAGGTTGCGCTCTTTTCCGTGGCTTTCTCTCTCTCTCACAGACACACACATGCTCTATGTATCACACGTGACACAAAAGCAAGAGAGATGGAGCGCGTTAATAAAGTGCAGCCAGTGTCCTTTCCGCCCCCTGACACGGAGGGGAGAAAAGAAACTTTTCATTTATCTTTATATTTCTTCTTTTCTCAGAGCTCCATCTTTTTTATGAGGCAGTTTCCTGAAGGCAAAACAACATGCTGTTACAACAATACAACTTACAACCAGCAACTGACAAGCAGAGCCAGCACCTCTGCTGCGTGCCGGCCACAAACTGGTGCGGTAAAGGCAGCAAACAGATGGTTGGAGGAAGATTTAGCAAACACAAAACAGGGGATTTTCTCTTTTTCTGTTTATTTCCAATGGAGGTACATGCAAGATCTGAATTATTCTAATACAGAGCCGGAGCTGCAGGAGAATTATTCCTTCACAAATTGCGATTGCTGAGGAGAGCAGAGGCTGCTGAATCTCAGGCTGCATCTGTCATTTGATTTAATGAGAAATTCTGCATCTGTGGTATAAATATTTTCACACCGCTATTAAAATTACTTAGCCAATATAATAAAAAAAAGTCAGTGTCGAGATTTTGATTAATGTAGTAATATTGATAAAGTGACGGTTAGATGAGCAGTGTTTTTAATGGGATAATTCAATATCAATCTATTAACTCTGTGTTATGCCTCATATATTATACTGTATAGTCAACATGCTTTTAACTTGGGGTTTTGATTGGAAAAACATTATGTCAAGTTGGGCTGTGGGAAATTATGAGGGCATTTAACTTAGCTATTTATTTGGATTTTAATGTTGAATACATTCTTTTAATAAACAAATAAGGACTTAAAATGCCAAGTCAACAACCACATCACAATACACTCAAAGATATCGGTCCCTTAACGAGGCCTGGGTTTAATCATTAAGGTGAATGAATTATTCCCTGGGGAATATTTGAAAGTGTCAAAAAAAACAGCCACATCTCGTAATGATAAACAAAAGGGATGAAAAAAAATCCTGGATCTGTCTTATTCATCCAAATTCACACAAAGGTTTATTGGGTTCTTTTTTTTCACGTGTCCCATCCTTTCAACACGTTTCATGGAAATTCATTCAAGTTACGTTACCAAACCAACATAACCTCCTTGGCAGAGGTATTTAGTTTTATAACGAGACAGCTGGACCTGTTATTTCCATTACGCTTATGAAGACAATAAACTGAATGTCTTCTTGTCCAATTAAGAATGAAAAGAACAGAGAAAAAGCACCTTTTGCTTCTGCTGTACATCACAGTCTCCTTGTTTGAAATGTTACTGACTCTGAAGCCTTCAAGTTCACGTTGCTATTCAAAACTGTCGTAAATATAAATATCAACTGAGCAGTCGGGAACATTTTGCTCGTGTTTTGTTTAGACGCACTTTTATTTCAAATCACAGAGTTGATTTTGCAGGATCTGAGCTACAGAAGAAGCTGCTTTCTATATCGGGCAATCGTGTACAGTAAGTCAGCTCGAGCAACATATTTAGAAGTTCAATCACCGATTTGAGAGAGAGAGATAGAGAGAGGCAGTAAGGAAAAGACAAGGCAGCAAAAACAGAGAGAGAGAGAGAGAGAGAGACAGACAGAGATGGAGATAGAGGGAGAGAGTTGGTTGGGACTGGAGTTGATATGCTGACTACAGGCAGTTGATTTGGTTTCAGAGAGCATTGTTACGGTGCTTTGAATTAATGCCTCCCAAAGAGTCCAATTGTGATTCTTGGGTTGTGCTGACAGAATATTTGACAGCCTAGGGTGAGCTGCTGATCTCAGCTGAATCCTCTGTTCTCCCTCTGTGTGTGTGTGTGCGTGTGTGTGTGTGTGTGCAGCGTGCAGTGTTCCTGCTCATGTGTGAATGTATGGTTGATACCCGACACTTTCATACACCTACACATGTTCAGATACAGTAAGTGTGGATGTGCAGAAAGAACACACATACCAATCGAATGTGTGTGCACCGACTCCCACACTCACACTCACACTCACACAGACACACACACAGAAAGACAGAGTGGGCAGTGTGCGATACAGACACTAAAATGAACCAACACATAGATCAAATCATAAATGACTGTTAACTAAGCGCTACCACACACGGACACACACACACAAACTACCTGACTATGCAAACAACCGTCAGCTAAATCGAGCACATTCACTCAATCAAGATGAAACAGTTTGACCAAGTGCTTTTTTTTCTTTCTTTTGTTCTCCCTGCAGGAAACATGTCGTCCCTCTGGGCTGCTGAATAAATAAAAAACACAGACAGGCACAATGCTTCATTACAGAGATGGGAGAAAAAAAAGAAAAAAGATGCTCCATCAAAATACATTTGCAGCACAGGACTGGTCCATTCTGACAGCGGCAGGACACCAAAAAATTGTATTTATAAAAATCTAATTGCAGAAATAACTGCATGTACTGCAAATGTATTAATTGTATTCATCGTGTTAAGTTTAAACCAGGAAAGCTAAAGGATTTGATACTAATGTGCTGGAAGGAGAAAACATCCTGTGTGTTTAAAATGTGATTTCCAAAACAGATAAAACAGAATTTTAAATGTTCTGTAACTGAAAAGACGGTGGAATAATTGTCAGCTCTTTCACACCCTGAACGTATTCCTACTGTATAGGATATGACACTGTACCAAACGATGTAAGAGCATATGTACTTGTACTTGTAGCTAAAAGTGTAGCTCATTTATTTAGATTATCATTATTTTGCGTCCACCTGATAAATATGTTGATTCTAGAAACCTTTACCTTCTCCTTATATGAAACCTCCATTTTGCCAAACATCAACATATTTTCGTAAAATTCCGCCTTCAGCATTACAAACCTTTAAAAGTTAAACGTTTTCTCAGAACCAGAACTTTATCAAAATGAAATAACGAGGAATGAAAAACAGCGAACAGAGTGAGAGCCAACAGAAGAGAAGGATTGTGATGCAGGTGTTGACTTTGTGGACGGATCCGTCTCCTCTTCCACTCTTCACTCTCTCTCCATCCATCCTCATCCCTCTCTCTCTCTCTCTCTCTCTCTCTCTCTCGTTTACCCCCTCTCTCCATTCCCAGCACCTCTCTTCCTTCCTCCCTCTCTGACTTTACATCTCTCTCTCCATCTTGAGTGCCGCTGTGCCTCACCCTAATTAGAAATTCCCCCTCCGACCAACTGAAATTGAATTGCCCATCATTTGCATAATGGGAGCTCACCGGGCTGACGGCCGATTTACCATGAGATGAAATGTAGCAATCACTTAAGAGAGTGACCACGAGGGAGTGTGGGCGAGAGAGAGGGAGAGCGAGAGCGAGCAGTGAGAATGTGAGGATGAAATGGGATCACAGCGACAGAGCGAGGTTAAGAATTACAGAGAGGCAGAATCAGAAAAATCTGACAGGTATTTAGGTTATTGTCTCGTACTGCGATATTGCTGGAAGGAAGAGCGTGTCCTCAATATGACAGCAACTCACCACAACAAGGACACATAAGGACGATTATATAACACTGGTCGAAGCATGTATGTCGCAAACACAGAGCAGAAATACTGTATTCACGAAATACGATACCCGGCCTTCCCATTTGTATATTATTCCGAATTTCCAGTGGCCTATTCAATAAGGTAAATGAACACTAATTTAATAACCCCAGTGAGATATCATTTCCTATGTCTGAATACGAACAGCTTACCATGACGCCACCTGTTGGTTTTCAAGGTGCAGAGTTTGGCTTATTTTATTTTTTATTTTTAACTACCATAGACTCCTTCAGAGAATATTTTTTTTGCAACCAGTGGAGTCGCCCTCTTCTGGTCATTTGAGAGAATGCAGGTTTCAGTCACTTCCGCTTTGCTTTGGCTTCACCTTCCGGATCCAGAGTCTACACCCATTTTGATAAAGAGTCAATGGATCAATTCCATTGAGAGCTTGACCTAGAGTCTAGTTTGGCGGGAGTTTCAGTCTGTACCAAGAAACATTCACCATTTACCATCAGTATAATTATGTGCATTTCCTTTTCCCAGGTGATTTAAAAAGTCAAAGATAAACATCCATCACTGTAGTAACACACTAACGATAACGAAACACTGTTTGAGCTGTTGCACTATTTTAACTTTCTCGAGTTAACACCTCACCGGTAACTCCTGCACCACCCACAGTTTACAAGAAGTGGTCGGATTGTCAAATGTGTAGCTGTCAGTCAACGCCCTGTTACTTCTACTACTGACAGCCCCGTGTGAAAATGACTGTAATCAATGATATGATAATCATCTCACTGTCTCGCCTCTTCTCGGGCATCGATCTCACATTTCACCGGGGCTGGTAAATTTGATTTGTGGTAGAGAAAAAAGAAAAAAATCCTGATAAATTTTGTGATGTCACGTAGCAACGGGCAAATCAAATAACGCTGTGTGATCAGTAAAATTACAGAGTTTGTTCACTGCAGGGCCACTGGGGGGGGTGGGGGGGGTGGGCTGTGCACAGGAGTGAGTGGGCTGAGGTCATATTTGTTTCAAATATTCAGAGTGATGTCGGGCGATCAGGTTGGAAGCTCTGTCCAGAGTCTGATAAGGCCTCTGTTTATTGTCTAACTTCCACTCTCCAACCTGAGGAACCACACACGGTACTTTCCACCTCTTAGTCATTACCACAACATGTGTGTGTGTGTGTGCGTGTGTGTGTGTCTGTGTGTGTGTGTGTGTGTGTGTGAAAGAGAGAGAGCACTGTGTGTGTGGGGGGGTGTGTGTTTGTGTATGAGTGTGTGTGTGTGTGAAAGAGAGAGAGCACTGTGTGTGTGTATGTGAGTGTGTGCATGTGAGAGAGAGAGAGCACTGTGTATGTGTGTGTGTGTGTATGTGTCTGTGTGTGTGTGTAGTGTGTGTGATCTTTGGTTTCCATCACAAGTCTTGACCTAATTAAAAAGTTCTGTCGATCCTTGATAACTGACTTGTCAGTCCCCTCCACACACACACACACACATCAGTCAGTGCACAAATCATTTATTCAATTCTTCATTCTCCTCTTCCTCTGTCCATCTCTACATAAGTGATCAGCGATCACATGTCGCATGTAAAAGTCAGCCGGCCCAGACAGGAGGGAGTTAAGTCCCTTATCTCTCCTCCCCAGAAGAAATTCCTACTAGAGGCCTCGCTCTGCTGGTTTCCTGCCTTCTTGCCCAATGCCCTATTTTTACTCATCGGGGCTCTAGAATACCAGGGGCAGCTTTTTCCTTGTCACTAACACATTTCCTGCCATTCTCACTCTGACATTTCTCCCCTCTGCATGCTTTGCTCAAATCGTTCCCCCTCTTTATGGGTCGCAACCTTTCAGTCGGGGCCGTTCATATTCAAATTGTACCTGCCGATGCCGGAACCGCTGCCAGCCCATCCATCACTTTTAGTTGGCTCTTTTTTTTTTGTGTTTTTCACTGGTTCCTAACTTCAGCTTCCACTCTGTGTTAATTTGAGATCTCTCTGCCAGAAACAATCAGGTGCACTCTGTGTTTTGCTGTCAGGCTGACTGACGATATAGTGGATGACGGCTTAGCCGCAAAACAAGAAGCAGTTCGGTGTTTCTGGCAGCAAGTACCAAGACAAATAATGGAATTGATTGTAAAAGCTTTTTCTGACCCGGCAGTATTGCAAGAAGACCAGTTTTACTGTTAGCGTCTTATTGTGGTGATCAGACGTCTTGTAGCTGTAAACCAGAATCTTTTCTTCAAACTGATCTGCATGTAAAAAAAATCTGCTGCAACTGAAAATCAAAAATTTAAATATACAACAACAGCATATTTCTGAAAAAGGATAACATGTTTTTTTTAAATATCAGTGTTGATTGTCTCAATGGAAATCTCCACATTTGTTGAATCACATTTTATTGCTGAGTCCTGATTGGAGCAGGTTATTGTCCTGAAAATGATATTTTCTTAAACGCTAAGAAAGGCCTTTAAACCTCAGCACTTTAATTACTTTAATTACTACACTGGTAGACAATATACTGAGAACTATGTATTTAATCTGTCTAAAGATCTGCATGTGGCCTATTCCTGGCCTATAACCCCTACTGGGATTTTCATTGTGAACTGTGTGATTGTTGTTTATCTATGAAACATAAATTAGACAATTATCTGAAAAACGTCTTGATTGAGTCAAATCATAGATACGTAGCATAAGTAATTCTGTCTTTTTCTGCTTTTACTTTCACATGTTTTTTATACGAATACTGAAAGATGATGTATGTTTTTGTCAGGGTGTCTTGTAAGGCAGTTAAATTGCATTAGAATGACACATATATAAAAATAGATGTATGTTCTCTATGTATTGTAGGAAGGAAAATGTCTTAAATCACAGTTTGGAGCATTCTAAGCAACATCGATAATACCAAAGCATTTTCCGCCCAAATAAATACCACATTAATGAAGATGAATATACACTGTAAATAAGATATACTGTATATAATGTATATAATGATTTCAAAGTAAAAAAAATGTTAATAATTTAAGTGGGACATAAAATAGACTAAAACCTAGTCTGCGAACGTAGACTACAGTTTAAACATCATTACACAGTTCACCGGAGTGAAAAATATTTTTGTAATTACAAGGAGCAACTTTCAAAATACCATTGAGTTCAGCTGTGATAAGCTTTCAAACCTTTAGTGCTGCAACACTGCCTTTTGACAGCTGGAGCCAACCCACCGAAGTCACCAATCAAGATCTACATTTTCTACCGGTTCTCGACTTGACTGAAACCTTTTACGACCAAACCTGAGTGACAAGGTGAAGTCGAATGTACTACTTCACTCACGCGGCGCGCCAGTCTCCGGTACAGAATGTGCATTTAGAGAATTTGAAGTAAGGGGCCTGAGGAGCGGAGTGAATGGCAGTTTAATGAATGCCTGCATGGGGAGATATGATATCAGTGGCTGGCTCCTTCAGTGCAGCTTTCATCCTTTTCATACAGCGGCTCGGTCTAAATGCAGGTGGATCGATGCTGGTTAAGAACACTGATGGCACATAAAAGGAGCACACTTCACTACTGTGTTTCTCTCTCGCCAAGGTCTGATCACTACTAGACTATTAATGGAATGCGGCTCTCAGAAGAGAATATCCATCCAGCTACAAGTGAAAAACGGAAAAAAATCCACTGTCTGAATTTTCAAGGCTGCTTTTTCTTACAAAATGGTGGCGCTGACATTCTGGATGAAGAGCGTTTGGCTTCAGCGTCTGCCGTGATAATCAACGAGTTGGTATTCATTCTGACGAGTGGGAAGTCATGAACCCAAGATGGCGCACACCTGTACTTGAATCACATTGTCTATTTCATCACTTTTTTTTGTACTTTAAGTGGGCACATTCATGAATATCAATATTATTTCCCACCAGGAGGTAAACGGTATTGAATGGTTGCTAGGCTGCTGGAAGGGAGACTCAGCTAACTGAAAGAGCCATTCTCCATTTTATCTCTCAATCAGTGTGTATTTATGGGTGTGTGTCTCAATGCCAGCTTACTTACTGGTGTGTGTGTGTGTGGTTGTGTGTGTGTGTGTGTGTGTGTGTGTGAGTGTGTGTGCGTGTGTGTGTTTATGTGCAAATGTGTGTTTCATTTTCACGAGGAGCAGAGCGAGCCGGAGCTTGCTGCACCACTAGGCCATCTGAGAAAAAGTTCACGTGATGCAGGCAAATACAGCCGCTCTTCTGCAGGATGGAAAGACTGTAATCAAACCATAAATCAGAAATCACTGAACTGCCATCCCCCCATCCTCCTCTCCCCCTCTCCCCCTCTCCCGCGTCTCTTTTTGTTACCACCCTCCCACTCGTCTCTGCAGAGCTCCCTGTATAGCATGGTATGTTACATGCCGTGCATATACTGCTCTGGGAGGAGTGAATAGCAGATCGATCAAGAATGCATTTTCCATGTATCAAAAATACCTGAAATCATACACCGCAAGAAAAATCCAATGCTTAGTTTCTTCCAACACATTAATGAGCTATTTCACTACTGAGTTTTGATTGCAGTTCATGTTAAATGAGACATATTGAGCTCATATTCAGGTTTGTATTTTTAATTTGGGTAAGTAGTCTTTCCATTGCTGCAGCTCCTCTTTTCAGCCCCTGTCTCAAACCCTCGATTTTAGCTCCTGTCTCTTTAAGGCCCCTCTCCCGATGAAGCTCAGTCTGCTCTGATTGGCCAGTTGACCCGCTCTGTTGTGATTGGTCAGCTACTTCCGATACATGTGGAAAATGTCAGCCTGCGTTCTCGCTTTGGCTTTGTCAGGGGGCGTGAACTATGCAAATCTGGGGCATTTTGATGCAGACTATCGGTCGGATTTCTTACGAGGCTTTTCTGGAGCTTCTACCTTCACATAAATGTATATAAGACACTGGAGGTAAGATAATCTACTTTCAACAAAAAACTAATTCCATACCTCAAACAAGTATATATTTAATACACTAAAGGAACAAAAAACTGAAGAAGCATATGTCTCCTTTAGAAAATCTACTTCATGAGATAAAACCATCTCCATCCCCGGACAAACAACTCTGCAGTCATGGTCGTTTCTTTTTCCTTTTTTTTATCCTTGGCTATTCACTAACACATGCAGCCCATATTTGTCTGGCCATGACTTTCACAGTGAGCCACCTGGTGCGCTGTAATATCAGGAGAACAGTGGGGTCATTGTGAAGGAGCTGTGTGATATCAAGGAGAGTGACCCATTTAGAGCCCCGCCTCAGAGCTGACAAGCCTCTGTTATGTCTCGGACATCTGGAAGGCTGGAGACGCTCACTTCGCAGTACTCTACGCACGAGTCCTTCCTGCAGAGAAGAAGACATCTGACGTGCTCACGCGTATTTCACACGTTCACCTACAGTCCGATTTTAGGAAGTACAGCTGTAAACCAACCGAGCTCCTGGGCGAGGATCTGTTACATCACACAGAGAAATACTATGTGGATGGGATCCAAACAGTGTGCGGAGGATGTCGTGGTCATGTTCGATGATTTCTAAAGGGCTGGAATAATAGTGCAGAGCGCCGCTATCTGCCGCAAAGATCAATTGATTGTGGGGAAAAGTTCTCTGTCATTATTTAAACGAGAATTACTTTTTCAGTAGCTGATTCAATCTGGAGATGTTGCAACGGCGGCCCTGCATATTCTGCTAAATGACTGCAGCAGGAGAAACTGACTGCTTGAAGGAGAAGGAGGAAGAGAGGAAATGTTGCCGTTCATGTATCATACACAGCGGCGTCTAAAACGACTGAGATTTGTCCAACGAGGCTGCGGCGTTGCACATTATATAAACGAATACATGAAGGCAATGCATAATGAGAGGCCGAAATGAGCCGAGGAACGAACAGTGAACAAAGCCCCCAGGGGAAAGGAAATTATTCAGAATAGACGAGGACACAATTCATAATAATATTGGGGATGGAAACTTTTTTTCTTCTCTCATTATTTAAAACTCGTGCTTTAAATGTGAAACCAGAACTAAGCTACATGCGTTGAGTGGCTTACTTCAATAGGAAGATAAGGATTTTAAAGCATTGGTTATTTTTACACTCAAATCAAAGCCTCGCTTTTAGATTATGGCCCTCGGGCTGAGATTGATGAGATAATATATAAACAAAATACAAGCTAATGTAATATGTGCATATAGTATCTCTCATATAAGATTTGTGCGCTGTATAGTTATCACACTGAAACAGCTCAATCTACAACAATCCCACTGTCATTTCAATCTTTGTGGCCCAAACAATAATTCTGTATCACAAACTAATTCATTTCTGTGCAGAGACACATTTGGCTGCAAAGATTGAATCATTGGGCCTTGTTTCATTTTCCATGTAATTAAATCAGCTTCTGATGAGAAAGAGGAAAAAAAACATGTAAGCTGGCATACATTTAGGGAAAATTAGCATTTTTAATCACAGTACATTACTTTAATAACTCAATAAATCTGTGGCAGCTGGAGCATCTGAGAGTGTTGTCACAGCCACTTAGTTCTGCATTTGCTGCTAATACAGGCTGATGAGAATCCGCCTGAGAGGGGGAACGAGACGCGCTGGAGAGAGGAGAGAAAGGAAATGAAACGGAGGGAGAGGAGCAGGACGAGAATCCGGGGGAGAGGCGAACAAAAGCGTGGCAGGTGAGAGACAGGGGGTGAGCTCTGGCACGGGGGGGGGCTCCATCCGCACTTGTCTCAACTCTTTGGGTTATTAACCGTTAATCCCCAATTAGCACATCTGTCACCTCGGCGCTGTACATGAGACCTGCTTACCCCTCGTGCTGCTTTGTTGCTTGGGTTTGTTTGCGCAGCTTAGCGATAGTAGTTGCCAAATGCAATAAACAAGCCTGAACGACGACAGAAAATTGCATTGAATTGTAAAGAGACGTCGAGAACCAGGATTCCTGTGAATTAATGCCATAGCAACAAGTCGTCCAATCGCAGGAACAATTTACCGGAGGTCGTTCCAACGCTTGTATACAACGATTAATTGATACTTCTTTATTATATCAGCGACGTAGGTACGACGCAGCTGCATACAAGAGCATCTTGATAGCCCCCTAGTGGCCTACTGCAGTATAGACCATTAACCCTGCAAAAGTCCAATTACAAGTAAAAAATATGTTCAGAAAAAATTATTTCTGACATTTTAGATGGCTCTTATTACCCTGATGTTTATTCAAGAAATGTTCCAGTAAGTTTGGTTTTAATTAGTTGTACGATCATATAAAAATAAGGTGTAACATCTAACTGACATATCGAGCTAGCATATCGGAGGGACATCGATAACGCGGCTCCACATCACAATCACTGAAGTGCAGTCTGGCTTCCAAATTATATTATCACCTCAAGGTGGCAGTGTTCGTATCCAGGATATTTTTGCTTCACTTCTGGATAATGGGAGGAAATTGAGATGTGTGGTCAAATCTGTATATGTTGCATTTCCTGATGTGCACCTCCTTTCAAAATTCATGTTTCAACAATGCAGACTACAAAATCTTTGCTACATCCACTTAATTGCATGACTTGTCCATGTCACTCAGGGGCCGGACACGCATTCATCTGCTGGGACGTCCCCTGTGTTATTCTGCGTTGCTGTAATTCGAGCTAAAGTAACTGTTGTTCAACGTTTATTAGCTGCAACATGATTCCCTCGGTTTCAGTCACAGTTGTTTGGAGGCTCTGCGGTGATCCTATGCAGGTCTATAAACCAGGCTTTATAGGAGCCCTTGTCGTCATGGTAACAATATATGCACACAGGGATACGTTTATGGAGCGGTTATGGTTTGGTTTGGTTTAGCTACAATAAACAACGTGTCTTTACAATACACAACCAGGCTGCAGGAGTTCCTACAAATTAAAACTGATGTGCTGAGTCCCGACGTCACAGCAGAGACAGCCTGGTCTCGTCAAAGTGATGAGGAGAGCAGGAGTGTCGCTGAAAGGTCGAGCGCTGGATCAACTCTGGGTTTTAGATTCTCACAGCTTCATTGTCATAGAGGAACCTTTTAAAACAACACCTCAAAATTTTCCCAGACATAAAACAAGGCGACCGTCTAAGGAACTTGTTGGTTTACATTTAGTCTCCTACAGCTTGTAAGCAGAATTTCACAAAAACTCAATAATTTCGATTAAATTAGTTGGAGGGGAGCAGCAAGAGCACATATCGTGTCCTTAAAGGTTTTTTTTCACTTTCTCTAACATTGTGACACCTTTTTTTTACAGTTTTGTTGATTTCTCAGAGAATAATTCATGGATCTTGAGAAAGAAACCTAATTTTGAACAATAAGGGGCCTGATATTTATGTGTTTGTGCCATTTTGTGCAGATCCCAATGAAAATCTTGAATCTAGTGAATTTAAATGTAGTTTCATATACTGTGGGGCCTTAGCACATGTATGAACTCTGAGTGTCATTCATCATCATTGATTTAACTGTAGATAAACAGATCTTATGGTTGGTAGAGAAACATTTGCAACGCCTACGACAAGTTCCAAAACCATTTTCAGTTGTTTGTTTTGTCTTATTAACACATGAAAACTCAAAGACATTCAATCATCACAGATATCGGTGAAAGTAAATCAGCAAATCCTCATATTTGACTGGAAACAACAAATGTTTGCAATTTTTGACTTTCTTACTCACCTGAATTATTTTTCTTTAACTATAACCGCTCCATGAGGCTCATACTCATACTACTCTTTAGTTTTTGTGGAAAAACTCCGATGTGATGACGGTGTGTTGGGAGCACTGAGCTTTGTTACCAAAAAAGTGAGTGTGAGCAGGTGCATGAGCCCAAATGGAAGAGAGAGGTGTTGTCATGTCAGCACATGCACGTCTGCAGAAGAGGACTGTGTGAACGTGTCTATGTTAATGTGCGGTGCGCTACTGATTCTCTCTTTATGCTTCTTTTCTGTTTATTCCCCATAAGTTTGCAGAAGTGTTCTCCTCGCCTCTTTCTTTCTTTCTCTGTGTGCCAGATAAAGCCTTATCTCTCCATCGCTCTTCCTCTCCGTCAGTTGTTTGTTTGCTCATTTCTTGCACAGGTTCAGAGCTGCAATAGTTGACACTTTAACATCATTTAACAGCCCGGCGGTGTATTCTAAAGTCACACACTCAATTACTCACCTCTCTTCACACCAACATACAGTATCTGGCAAGGCATGCATGCAAGACAACATTAAATAAAATCCTACGCATGCTACATAGGCAGGAGAGGCACATGAAAGCGTCATGGCACACACTCAATGCCCTGAAGGTGTGTTGGCATTCATCTGTGCCCGTTCGCTCTATCTGTGCAGTTCCATTGGGGAGACAGAGGAGCCTTGTTTCCACTGATACACAGCTTTTTGATTCACTTAGCCGGCTTTGTCGTGTGCATGTTGGATTAAGCCTCTGACGGAAAAAATCAAGCATGCAGTGTGCACGCTACTGCACCCACAAATCTGCAAACAGCCATTGGCACAATAGACCCCCATTAATTAGCTCATCATCTCTGTCCCTCTGTGCCGCAGCTTCGTGAATCCGGTTTCCAAGTGCACTAGCCACACTTGTCACGCGGGGCTGGGATGGCATTACGGCGTTGGACGAGCGAGTGTATTCCCATGTGCTCTCCGGGGACGGGCGGGGACACGCGGCACTTGTAGTTTCCTCTGTCCACCGTTTGGTTAATGCTAAAATTGCCCGCGGAGAGGCTAAGTTGATTTGACAGGGCACGTACAAGAAAAGGCTATTATGACGCCACGCTAGGCTGATTCTGTAAGAACAGCTCGGCTGGACAGGTCGATCCATTTGCAGATTAGCCAGCAGTGCATCAGAGGCAGCTGGGTTTTTATAACACTCCACAACAAATACACAACAAGCTAACAGCTCATGTTCATGGCTCTGAATTTATCATCTCCTTCCCTCTCTCTCTCTCTCTCTCTCTCTCTCTCTCTCTCTCTCTCTCTCCCATAATACAGTCGTTAGGGGCATTTTCACGCTGCGGAGACTGGTCAGAAATAGCGATTGTTATTCAGCTAAAGAAATACTTGAAGGGAAACCTTGAGAGTTGATTTGAATGTGCAATACATACAAAAAAAATGTAAACAAAGAAAGAATCAGCATTTCTACTCTTTATTGTGGTTCATACTTATCTGAGGTCATGGGAGAAGGGGAACTTTGCTTTGGTGTCAAAACAACTTCATATTAATTCTAGTTGGGTTCTACAAAGCTGAAAGGAAGGAAGTGGTAACACAGTCGGATTCATTCTAAGGCCCGACTGATATATCGGAAATCTGCCGATATCAGCATTTCTTACAGATATCAAGATTTGAAAACTTTAATTTTAGAGAAAAAAATGCATTTTTGTGCAGAAAATATGTGTATTTTCAAAATTGAAGTTTTACACATTTGACTGTATTTCTGTTATTTCTTCAGCAAAGGAGGTTGTTTTTGTTTGTGTTTCATATTTAGCCAACTAACCCATTACATTTGGTGCTGATGTGGAAGCAGGAATTATTCTCTCTGACATTATGAGACAGGGTGTTTTTCACAATTTTCATGGATTTCCCAAAGAATAGTTCATGAATCTTGATGAAAAAAAATCCGGTATATTAAGGGATATTTATGAGTGCGATTTGGTGCCGATCCATATAAAATCTGGACCTAGTGAGTTTAAATGTGGTTTCATAAAGAGACCGTAAAGGTATGTGCAATTCTAGTTAATAATAAAGTTTATGGTCAAACTGTAAAATATCAAGCCTCAATTACATTTCTTTATCATTAGGCTTTAATAACGACATCTCAGAGGCAATTATTTTCAAATATATATGTCAGCCGTTATATTGGTGCCATAATTTTTTTACTCCCTAACATCAGTATCGGCCCCCAAACCTCTTTATGAGCCATGATTTTATTCATATACTTTCTGTCAGGCATTATGGATTATGATAAATGTCTTTATTGGAGCGTTAACTTTTGTTTAAGTCCTTGAGCAGTTTTCTCAATCAAAGAACAGATGTCTGATGTGAACTAGGACTTCATCATTTCAGCGCTGTAGACTCTGTGCCACTTAAAAATTCTCTGAGTATATGAGAGAACATTTGCAGACCACCACAGATTTATACCTTTGCCATATACAGTGCAATTCCTCCGTGTGCGTACTTGCCGCAGCAGCCTCTATACTTTCGCCCTCTGATGTTATATTTTTTTTCCTCACATATAATTCAGCCGGTCATTATTTTCAAATTAGAACGGTGAAGTCTGTTACATGTCTCATTGTGGGTTGGTGACTTTGTGGCGAGGCAGAGGAGCTGCTGAGCGATTCGCACACTTTTCACCGGTTTCATATGTTGACTGGGACCAACAACTGAGGTTTACATGCAACTATATATACACATCATCACACAAGTCTGCATAGTGCTTTCTGATATGGCACGACCAGTGTAATGGCAAAAGAAGCCAATTTACAGTTTATAACTCAACCACACATCAATAATAGGGAAAAAAAATAGATTAGGGTAAATCCATGGTTCAAAAGCTGCATACCTTTGAAATGTCAAAGGGGAAACCACAGCGGATAACTCATCTCAAAACTCATTTCAACTGCACAATGCAAGCTGTATTACAAATATTCAACAGCCTCCTGTTCCCTGCAGGTATTTTTCAGCAAACCCTTCTATACATTTTCATTTGAGATGAGAAGAGAGGAATGTGTGTTTTTTCTTCTTTTTTTTTCACAGGCAAGCGGCCAAACCAATTTAATTACATTCCAAATGGGCACAATCTCCACACAGCAACCGGCCCGTGTTTTATTTCTCAAACTTCAACAACCTTCTTGACTTTCTCGGAGTAATTGAAATCTTCCACTCCCCCCTCCCCCCGCCCATGCGCGTCATTATGCGGCGCAGCAGAAAGTACAACAAACCTAAACCGTGAGGAACAAGGAGATCTGGCTTCAGCGAAACGAGCCGCTATAGCCTATTTGTAACTTCATCAGCGAGTCTTGATACAGTGTCTGAAGTCAATTAAAAGAATATTAGTTGGTGTACACCGAGTGGGAGCCGACGCCTTTCTCCCGCCTGCCAAAAAAGCCGGCGATTACCCGTGGCTGGTGTCAGCAGAATCCTGTCAAAGACTGATGAGAGGTCACCACTTTTCATTTTGGATTTGTTCTCGCAGCCTCCAGCCGTGTCCAAAAGAAAAACCCAACAGCAAACAAACACAGAAACAATTCTTTTGATGTGTAAGAAATTCATTTGATACGTGGACGGACGTGAAAACGCTTCTGCATCAGAAAGATATGAAGCTTTGCAGAACGAGTGTCTGCTGCGCCAGGAGCTAACGTTTCAGTACAAATGAGCAGAATCGCAGTAATTAAGAACGCGGCTCCAGATAACACGACAATTTGGATAAAAAATAAATAAGATGTTTTCCATTTCTAAAATGTTTCTGATGGTTGCGCTGAACTGTTCCCATCACTACACGGATAGCAAGTATTTCCAATTAATGTTTCACTCCATGATATAAAACATCAAAAGACCTTTAAAAGCGCTTACTGGCAAATCCTTTAAAGTCTCTCTTGCTTTTTTTTTTTTTTTTACTGCAAAGACAAACTATAATCTCAGAGAGGTCCTCCCTTCTACCCGGTGGGTAATTATGGGATGGCAGGCAAATAAATCATCCAATCCAGACTGGCAGGAGCGTGGACGCCTCTGTACAACCCGGAGTAAGGTCCTGAGGTGACCAAAGCAGCAGGCTCGGTATCAGTCACACATTTCTATGTTTGTTTCAGGAAGTGCTAATAACTGACTGTGATCTTCAAAGGCTACAGAAGTCCCTCGAAAGCTTAAATTCCTATGTGGCCAAAGTTAAAAAAAAAAAAAAAAAAAGTTAAGCGTCTAATGTGAATCTATTAACTTTTAATTATCCCATATTTTCTGTACACACATCTGCACCTCTCTCTCCCTCTGTCTGTCGCTGAACCTGTCTGAGAGCCCAGCCACATGCCAGTGCCTTTGTGTCAAAGATTAAGTGAAACCAGGAGGGCCGGCAATGCTGTGTTTGCACAGTGAACACACTCGGTTTCAGCTGCACCAACACATCACATACCGATCAACACACTGGGCTGCAGCCGAGCAGGAGCAGCTTACTGGAGACCCATGATTCATGAAGACAGGGCGGAGAAATGTTGGGGAATTTAAAAAATGAAGTGGAACATCAAGCTCCTGAAGCGTTGTTCTGCATACGGGTGTGTGTAGATTTTAAAAAAACAAACAAAGCCAACAAGGCCAAATCAGAGCAGAAGAAGATTGTAAGTACATCTATTGCTGTTCCTCACTGAAAACGACTATAAACATGCAGAGAGGAAAAAAATTCCTGGAAAGTATAAGGCATAGCTACAAAGAAAATATTACGAACAAAGCCCAAAAGTACCAGAGGTGGTTTACTAGACTGAGGCTAAAAGGGGCCTGGGGGCACTGTGGGTTTGTGGTGATAGGGAGGGGAGTCGCACACATACTTGGCTCAGAGACGCACACAGACAAACGGCACATGGCAGAGGACCAGTCCTCCGTGGCCTCACCAACCCGCTCACTCACTTCCTCCGACGGGACTCGAACGTGATCGATGGACAAACCGCTGTCGATCACGGGCGGCGGGCGCGTGTTGAAAAAGTTTTGTTTAGTTTTGATTTATCAGGTTTTATTATATATGATCAATGAGATTGTGGTTATTTGTTACAGCCGCCAAGGAGTTCATCTTTATCACTTTCTATAACGTTGTGACGACATTTTCTTGACATCTCTACAAATTCCCCAGGAAATAACACATGGATCTAGATTTGGTTTAAACCTGGCATATTTACGGGACTATAAGTGTGTGTAATTATGTATTTAATTAAAGGGGACTTTTGTGGTCGGGGAGTTACTATGTGCGCTGCAGTTCAAGGATACAACTAACGGGATTTCTTTTGTTGTATTGATCTGTCCCTGATAAATTCTAAGTAAATAGTGAGAAAACCCATCATGATTTCCGTGTTGCTTTGTCCAATCAACGCCAAGTTACAAGAGTATTCACTTAACAGGAGCGTTAGTCGGTTTATTGATTGATTTTCAAAACAGTTTCCGAATAAATTTC
This sequence comes from Limanda limanda, assembly GCF_963576545.1. NCBI lineage: Eukaryota > Metazoa > Chordata > Actinopteri > Pleuronectiformes > Pleuronectidae > Limanda > Limanda limanda. The sequence continues at coordinate 3,565,786 of NC_083639.1, forward strand.
CAATAGATATCTTTTCAACACTGCTAATGCCACTGTTGTTAAATCAGTGTGACGACATTAATTAAGAAAGGCATTCTAGTGTGTTTGTTATTTATTGAGTTGGCTCGTAAAGCCACTGTGACAATTACAGACGGAAGCAACGAGACGCGTGAACAAAAATTTAAACAAACAAAGCTTCTTATCTTTCTGATCAATCTGGCGACACAAGTCTCGACTTCACAATCTTTTTCCAGAGCAGAGACTGTAATCACACTCGCTGCTTGTTGAACGTGTGGAATGTTTGCACCTGGTTAACACGGATACATATTCTGTGCATACAGTAATCACCACGGCAGTGGACCCAGGCTGTCGCTGCACAACAACCCTACAGCATTTCTGTGGTCTGCATGCTCACATGTGTTTATTTACACTGAGCGAGTGTGGACATGCTTGAATCTGCATGCGTGCATATGTGTGTCTACCTTTTGAGAGAGTGTCTGTCTCTGGGTGTGTGTACTCAGCGGGCCCGCTGGTCTGTGAGTGCGGACCTGAACCAGTCATCTCCAGTTCTATTTGCACAGGACATGCCTCAGGAAGCTAAGACAACTGTTCATGTTTGCCCAGGCTTGCGAACCTCTTTTAATACAACCGACAGCTGCATTCTTCGACAGCGCGGACACTGTGTTTATCAGCGGTTTTATACGTTCAGCATATGGAGTCTGTTGGATCACGCCAACCTTTTCTGAGGAAACACCCTGTGAGAGTAAAGCCAGGGGACAGAAACGCCACCAAGGAGACATCCACAATACGTTTCCATTTTAAAAAGTCATCAACCTGGATACCAAGACGCCTGCTGTCCACACATCTCTGGAGTTTTAGTTTGGAAACTGTGCAGCAGTGTTGGAAACAGTGACTAAGATACTCCTACAACCGCTTGTTGATTGGGTTTAGGTAACCTTTGCTGATTCGTCTGGCTCCTATCACATGACCTCCTTCCTTGCTAACAGCTGTTGTGCAGCTAAATTATGCATTTTACAAGGTGCAACCACCAACATGAGTAGTACACAAGCTCTTATGCGAGCACAAACCTGCTTTCCTGTTTATTACAGTACACGCATACCCAGTGAACATTGGTCCTGTGATTTGCGTTTTCAGGCATGTTAGTATGGACAGGCATTAGAACTGATCCAGAGCCAAGATGCTGGTTTGGACAGAGGCCGTTTTATTTTGAAAATGTTTTAAAATGAGAAGGTGGTAGCATGGAGCCATGTTGCAACTCTGACAGGCAAGTTCCCTCTGCTTCTTATATAATGTATGACTGTATTACCTGTTCCTGAATCAGCTGTCAGTCTGCTAATCAAAACACACTTCTTTGAACAGGGAGAGTGAATCCTGTCCCGCACCAAAACCCGTTGATGAATGGTTCATTTTGATGTGTAATTTGACCGGCGAGAAACACCGTCCCTCCCAATGCTTGTGACACACACAACAGATGTGATCATTCAAGTCCACAAGCTGTCAAAACGTCCACACTCCAAACTGTCAAGGTGCCTCGGAATTGCCCTTATCCCCCTCTCCTTCACTCCCTCCTCCGTCCTTAGTGTTTCATTTCCTGTGTAAAGACTAAACGGCACCCTCACACCGCTTCACGAAGAGCCTGTACTGAAAAGGAAAAAAAAAATCACGATAGTACCAAAACATAGGCTGTAATATGCGGTTCCCAGAGAGACGGAATGAAAAACAAATTGTTGGATGAACTGCAAGATCGTTGCCGAGTGGCGAGTGTGAAAGTGAGAGATGATGAGCTCCGTCTGTGCTTTATTTGAAATGTTGATACGGTTTTCTCATACAATGATTGCGCTAATTTATGTACCAAAGCCTGCTTTACACAAATCTGCCAAGGCCAATAACGACGCTCATAATCTCGAGAAGAATCACTTTGTGGTCTATTTGTTTATGAATGAAATGAAGCAATTATCCTAATGAGGATCAGCTTTCCCCTCGTTCGCCGGGAGAACACAACGCAAATGTTTTGTCTTCGCTGGATCCACGTTGGCGTGCGGCAACCTTAATCATAAAACATCAGGAACAACAAAAATGTTAGTGTATTATAATTGAGGCCACGCGGTTCACAGTGGGGATACTGGAGCTGCTGTTGCCGCGCACTTCCTGACCTACAGTCTGAACCGCATGCATGTGGATGATGCTAAATGTCGGCAACAACAATAACTTTACTTGTGCCCTCGGTGAACCAAAGATAAAAAGTTGCATAACAGAAGGTCACAGCAGTCTGGACGCTTGTATTGACTTAAAACAGAGCCAACAACTGTGAGATAGTGTCTCTCTGTTGAGCCTTTTCTTTATCATGCTTCTTCTTCTCCTTTGTTCAGGTTATTGACGGGTGGCAACCAGCGTCAAGGTGCATTACCGCCCAAACCACTGAGTCTGTACGGTAGAGCTAAACATTTCTCTGTGTTCTGCCATCTACTTATCTCTAGTGAAGCATGTTATACGGTACTCTTCTTAGTCTGAGGAGAAAAAATCAAAGCCACATTTTGCAGATATCAAAGGACAACATTACTGGACCCGTTCATATTGTTGCGCTGATGGAAAGAAAATAAATGTCCGTTTAAAATGCTACTGTAGCACATTGGAATACAGCTTCCTCTTCTCATCAGCAGGCAGAGCAGGGGACAGAGCACAGAAATGGTTAAATAAATCACATGAAGCAGATGCCTCCCTCTCTCTCTCTCTCTCTCTCTTTCTCCCCCAACACACACACTCATGCACATTCATGCACGCACATACACACACATTCTTCAGTGAAATCCATCAATCAGCATTTCATGCAGTTTGGGCTTGAACCACACCAAATGCACTAAAACAATAAACGTCTGTCTTTCAAGTCGCTATCTGGACTGGAACACATCTGGTGGCAGGGCTCATTTTGGTTTCCACGTCGTTGAATGACATTACGGTCTCAATGGCGATCTGAAAAATAAAGTACCCCTAAAAATGTCTCTCCATTTTCCCTCCATATGAAACCTCCCCCCTCTCTCTCTCTTTCCCTCTCTCTTTACACACAAACCAAATCAACTTCCCCCTCCCTGCACAAACCAGCTAACCTCTCGAAATGCTATTCCACCACCCCATCCCCCAACCAATCAAGAACTGAATATAAAACAGCACAAGGAAACTGGGCTGAGGAGGGGGGGCGTAGTAGGAGGAGGTGGGGAGGCAGACAGTCGAACAGGGAGAGAGACAGACAGGCTGGGCAGGCGACGGCTACCAGTGGCCTCCTGAGGTGAAGACAAGCTAACGCCCGGGCACCTTTACAACAAGTGCAGAGGCTGAAACGCACAGGCATCATCCAGCTGAGGAGCCGGGGGGGTCGGGCCTGATTGTAGCAGTTGGGTTTCAAGGGGCAGTGACTATAATTAGGGTTAATGTGATTTAATGAGGGGCACGGTCTGGGGCCAGAGCCGGGCTGCTTCCATTTGGGATTCAACGTCGGAGCGGGAATTACTCTGACGTGTCCTGATGCGGCCGCGCCTCACGTCACGTCAGCTCGCCATGCGTGTCACCGAGCCTGAGATCCTTCTATCGGTCTCATTCCTAAAAGCATTTCTCATAATGAAACGACTTAACTGGCTGATAGATCACAGCGCAAAAGCTCCGTAGGAAGGATTTGGATAGGAGCGGTAGATCACAGAAGTGTACCGGGAAGAGTTTAAAAAAAACATGCACTGTCATGACTGAATCCTCTGTCGTTAACACAATCAATCATGGACATAAATAGCCGGTTTCTATGGACCTAAGTGATTAAGTAGCTAACCAGGAAAGGATAAACCATACTATCTATTTTCAGCCATACATGACTTATGACCCTCTTAACACCTCTAGTAGCTCTGCGTCACGTCTGGTGTGTTATAAAGCACCGAGCGGAGGAACGGGGGGGGGGGGGGGGGGGGGGAGCTGCAGACTCGGGTCGAGGCTTTGTCACCTTCACTATCCCGTCGGTTAAACTGAAGTCAATGGTGTTAAATCCCTGTTATGGACTGAACTGTATCCATTCACCTGTTCTGTGGAGCAGACCGCTGCCCTTAAAATACCCTCCTTCCCATAGAAATGATGGTATCACTGAAGTGGTGGAACCAGGTCTACAACATTATGTAGATCTACAACATTATGTAGATAAACAAAATTTAAGGCAATTCTGCATGTGGCTGCATATATAAATCTGATTCCGTTGAAAAATGCTCTAAACGTAGCCGTCCTTTTCCCCCTTTGGTTTTAAATCAAAAAGCAAAAGCTTCATAAATAGTGCAGTTTTCTCCCACTGTACTGGTCTATGCACGGAGCTCAATCTGAGCGGAGCTGCTCCAGAGAATAACACTGTAGCTACTTATCATTAACTCAAAGACACAATCAGCCCCAGGCGGTCCGGCTTCCCTCCATAACCTTTTGACATTGCTGCTGGGAAGGTAAATGAGAGAAGAAGTTCGACACAGAGAGGGGGAGATGTGGGGGGGGGGGGAGACATAAAGACTTGATTATGAATCGTGCCAGGAAGTGGTTAGACCAAAAAAGAGACAGATAACTCCACCAAGTCGACTGCGTTAATGATTTTTCTCTTAAAAACTTGAAAATAATGTTAATTGCAGGATCCCTTATCATGTTATCTTTTATTTGCTCTGGGTTAAATTACCGTAAAGGCATTAGTACAATAACCTTGCCTGTTTTGAGTGTCCCCAGTCCCTGCAGCTTTACACTGCGTTTTTCCCCTCTGGTGTTGCACTGGAGTCATGCATGGGTTAACATTTTCCCAGTGAGAACGGTTGGGATATTGCAACTCGGACTGGCCAGTCAGCAGAATGTTATGAATGGGCACAATGAAAAACCCCAAGTCCACGCTGTCGACCCAAGAATGCTTGCCTCCATGTAATTAACTTCTCTGTGTGTACAGAATGAGGCACTGCTGGAATAACTCTTCTTTTTGCTGTTTCTATTACGGTCATGTTTTGAGGGGAGAGAGAGAGAAAAAAAAAAACATATTCTGAGAATTCAACAAGGGGAATATTTTTGTCCTTCCATACTTTGAAGTATCCCATGACTAATGTAGTGATTTAGATAGAGGTGAAAACGGAACGGACCACTTGAAAGGAGGAGGGGTGCGTGCTCTTCAAAACCTGCTCTTTAGATGGAAAAATGTCTGCTGCTACATTCACTCATATAGAGACATACAATAGGGCAATGCAGAGTGTAACAGGAAAATCAGGATCATTATATAAGTGAGGGTTATGCTGCTCAAACATACTCGAAGGTATGTTAATAATTAGGTAGGCACTGCACACACACATGCACACACACAGCAGAAATGCTTTGATAAATCTATCACTTCTGTAACTAATTCCACTGCACAAACTCTATATCAATAAAATGTTTGCACCGCACTGCGGTGAAAACAGCTTCGGCATATATAAATAACGTACAGTAAGTTGGAACCGGCTGCAGCTATGTAAAGAATAACATCTGCAAACCATTGGATTATAAACCTACAGTATAACTACAGTGTAATTACATGAGAGCCTCTCTCTTGGGCCCTGTGCTGTTAGAGGGAAGAGAGATGAGGAGAAAGTGGAACGGCAACAGTAATCTATCCAACTTCATTTCACCGGAGTGATTCTGCCCGGGGGTATGCACAAGTCATAATGCATTTGACAAATAGTCTCCTGCTAAAACAGGCATTTGCGAAGAAGTGGCCTTCAGCGCTGGTATACACAGCTGAGTGTACGCTGAACAAACAAGCCTCCCACTCAGCCAGCAGAGATACAGAGAGGCTTCAAAAAGATTAGGAGAAATCTTGGGCGAAAAGTAAAGATGACTCACTGTGATTGTGCAAGTGCAGGACAATGCAAGTTGGATGGAGCGGCAGTGCCGTGGGGTTCACACCAAAACACAAATCAATGCCTTTCTTCATGTGTTGTTTTTTTGGCATTGTTCTGAAATGTGGACTCGCGGGTTGTTTTATCAAGGAATTTACAATGAAATGTAGAGGAGCACAAAGGCCTTTCTGTCTTAATCTTCCTATCGTTTTGTCTTTTGGCCGCGAATCAGATTATGGATTTATAAAAGGAAACCAAAGCATAAAGTCATTAAACTCAATCACCTTTTGATTTACAGCATTGACGAGCTGTAGTCTCCTTTTAGACGAGTCTAATACTCACACCCGAACACATTCTCATTGGACAGACTCACCAGGGTTTTCACTCAGTTGAAAAGAAGCAATGACAGATATTGAAAAAGTCAAATGTGGACTTTGCAAACAGCTCAACCACCAACATGGCAGACAATCATGGGCTTTTAAAACATGTTTATTGCTCATTTTGGCCAGTAAGGCTCACAGGGAGAGTGCATTGTCCTATTTAGTTAAGCCAAATTGCACGAGGGATATTGTTTATTGATTACTTAAAGAAATACCGTGCAGATTTTGTTTTCCTGCGACCGATGGATTGCTTGAAGTGCAGGTACGATTTCAGTCTTTCTTCAGTTGCCTACAGACTGAGGTTTTAAGTCTAATTGCTAGGGAGCCACTGCCTAAACTCAAAGGTCAAGTGCATTCGGTCTGTGGTATTGACGTCTGTCAGTGTGATCCATAATCCTGCTACGCATCAATCAATCATCAGTCTCAATGTCACTGATCAGCTCCGACCAGTTTCGGCTTTCACATTCTTTACTTTCCTCTTTTCTTAACCCCTTCAGGTAGAAAACAGGATCCAAGCATACGTGCACATACACAAAAACACAAACACATACAGTCATTATCACACAGCCCAACAGCACCTCTCAGAATAGTTGTGTTTTAAGTTTACACCAATAGAACAGGAAGTGATGGGCCTTTATTTATGGTGCGTCCTACTTAGCATTACGCTTACTTCCTGGTTGGTGTGGTAACTGTATAATAATGCATAATCTGACTAGTGAGTTCACACGGGCTGGAAACACATCTACAGTCAAGTTTGCTTGTTTTAGATGTTGATCTTTTCAGGAAGCCTTACATAGAGTGTTTGAGTCTGTTCATGCTCATGAGCTCAGCTCTGCTTTTTGGAATCATTTAAACCTGTCAATTGTAATTTGTGACAACAATTAAAAATCTGTGAAAAAACAGTTATTTCCAATCGTCTTTCCAATTTCCAGCAAAATACTCACAAAGAAAATCCCCACTGAAAATCATGCACGCAATAACCATAACTGATTTCATAATGCCTGTGGATTTAAAAAGATAACATCTTTTATATATAATCTTTACAAGCCGCAAGTGAAGCAGCATGAGCCCACTGCAGCACCGTGCTCCTCCGGGGGGGGTCAACTCCATCCTCCTCTTGAAATGGGACCGCCAATAAAGATGAACTATTGCCAAAATGTCACATTAAGCTCCTGTATCACTATTCAACAGTTATGTGTCGCAGCAGCAGCACAATAAAGATAATGTGTCACTTTACATCTTAGTCACAGCTGTTACTTCTGTAATGACAATGTTATACGATTCTGTCCTTGAAACCTAAACCGGCTTCGTACCGGGCCAACAACCTCGACGCTGCCTGAATCATGATAACTAGAACAGTCCACTGGACCTGGGACACTGGGAGAGAGAGAGAGAGAGAGAGGGAGAGAGAGAGAGAGAGAGAGAGAGAGAGAGAGAGAGAGAGACAGAGACAGAGACAGAGAGAGACAGGTTCCATTGTGATCTTAAATATACAACTGCAGCTGCTGTGTGTATTTGTGTGTGTGTGTGTGTGTATTTGTGTGTGTATGTGTGTGTGTGTGTGTGTGCAGCACATACACACACACACATACACACACACATACAGAAAACAAACAAGTGTGTACGTGTGATTATGGGTGTGGGAGAGTGTGTGCATGTGCAGCTGCCTGTGTGTGTGTGCCTGTGTGTGTGTGTGTGTGTGTACAGTAGATGCAGGTGACTGTGTGTGTGAGCGGGGGGGAGATTAACAATTCAAATATTGTACTGTGCTATAATGTTTCATTTTGTCATCAGTAAATGTTAACTGCCGGCTGGCCTCCCTCCAGGTGCTAAGGCAAGCAAACCTCTTTGAATGGCTGCTCTGGTATTATTCCTCCTTCCTTCCAGCTCTGCCCAGAAATGTTTACACAAGTTTTACCTTGACCACAGAAAGAGAAACCAGCCTCGATGCCCGTGACATGTAATCTTCATCAGGACTATTCGGCTGGTTTGTCTATCTGCCATTTGTCTAAAAAGATTTGCCCATAGAAAAGCCACAGTCAGCACTGTCGCTGGGCATGAAAGGTGTTTTTACAGTGAGATATGATTTATTTACAGCTGGCCTAAATTCAACAGGAATATCAATAACTGAATAATTCAGGACACTCAACAATATTTAGCTTCACCCAAAGGGAACTGATGGAAAATGTACATGTGATACTTCAGATATAGACGCTTTTCAGCTGAAATCAATTAACGGCACAATTTTCTCTCCTAAATTACAGTGTCAGAGGTTACACTGAAATTTCGTGCGTAAATACGCATGAGAGCATTTGGCAGCTTTAGCCAGGTTTTCATGGGAGCATAAAAAGATGAAGAAACGTCAATGTCTAACTCGTTAATTCTTTCCCATTAGGAAGGGTTTCTTTTTGAGCTGCCGATGAATAATTCATTCTTAAAAAAAGTTCTAATGTGATGAGATTAGATTTATGCGCAAAGAGACAAACGAAGAACAAGCGTGTGCGGATGAGCCTCTGTTTCGTGGAGACACTTGTGACAAGCGATGAGACCAAAGAAGACAAATGAAAACGGAGACTTGTGTATTATAGAATGCACAAGATATACATTATATATACAAGAGGATTACAAACAGCCCAACACACACAGCACGACGTTAACCTTGATTAATTGTTTATTGGACAAATGTACCCATGTGGGAAGCTGTGCGCGGCAGATAAGAGTCTTGTGTTCCGTGCGTGTACTTTGCTCCGCGAAAGGTTTAAATAACAAGTGAAACAATTAGCTGGTGCACGCGTTGTCATTTAAAACACATGCATATTCACACGCGTTCATTGGGACTCCAGATTGCTTGGTGCGCTGGAGAGAGAGAGGGTGCAACTCCGCGCAAGGCGCACCTATCATTTCTCCAGGTGGACTCACTGACAAGGTGTAATTAAAGCAAAGGAACATGCGCGTGCACGAGGCCAGAACAGGTGTCATTGGTGTTTTAGTTTTTTTTTAGTTTTTTTCTTCAGAGTTTACGACGATCAGCTCGTGAGAAGAAAAGTTGAGTCGACTCGTGGCACACTCCTTCATCCACAGGGACCCTCCTCACTAACGCTCCTGTACACGGGCCCCACATGTGAAAACCCATACGTGTGCACGCATGCATCATCCCCAGCACCCCCCATCATCATCATCATCATCATCATCATCCTCACACTATGGGCTGCACATCTGACCGTGTAAAGTAGAGATCGGGTGTTTACCTTGTTGGAGTGGTAATAGTCCAAACCGGAGTCAGTACATGAACCCACGCTTGCAGGGGGAGCTGGATAAAATCTGACGTCCATCTCAGAGTCCGCAAGACTGACGGCATGAAAGCGTAGCTCCAAAAACCCGTGCGGCTTCTCTCTCTCTCTCGCTCTCTCTCTCTCTCTCTCTCTCACCCCTCCTCCCTCTTTCTGTCTGCCTCTCTCTGTCCTGCGCGCACACTCTCTCTCTCCCTCTCTCTCGCTCTCCCTCTCTTCCCCTCTTGTCTATCCTTGTATATTTCTCTTGTGCGTAAAACCCAACTAAAAGTAGTGGATGAAGAAGAGGAGGTTGGCTCTTCACCACGCGTCCTGCTCTTACTTTAACACTGTGGCCATGGTGATGCTCCGACAATACGACCTCCCTGTAAAGTTCACCTGGAGAAGCAGAGACCAAGGGATTTCTGCACAAACTGCTCTTACACTCTCTTGGGTCGAGGGGTTTCTTCTCCCTCCAAATATAAAATATATATATAATATATTCCAGACGCGCTGGAGCTTTGTCATGTGGGAGCGCACACGGACGGATCCATCCACGCGCTCCCGTCCACACAGCGGCTGCTAGGCTACGACCTCTACCGGCCAGAGGAGGAACAGGTGTGTGGGGCTGGGGGGGATTGGTGGAGACTGGAGTCCTCCCACACCGAGGTCAAGTTACCAGTCCAGTGGCGGGACACAGGCAGATTTCTACTTGAACGTGAGAAGATTACAACTCTTAACTTGAGTGTTTTCCCCAATCCAGCAAAACCAGACTGGGAAAGTTCTAATACACACACAGGGCCACCTGGTGCGAACACTAACACACAAACACACACACTCAATGATGCACAACTCCCTGTATGACCTGTTGCACTGATAATGATAATAATAAACTGTGTTTAGAGTGAGAAAGAGAAATCGGCAGGATGCAATGTGAGAAGAAAGCCAGAGAACAGCGTTGAGATGGTGGAAAACAAAGTGGCCTTCAAAGAAATAAATACAAGGCTATTTCACTCTAAAACATGATCACATTAAAGGACAATTCAAATAAATAGATGAATAAAATAAAAGGTGATGGGAAAATAATGAAAAGACGACATTGCATGAAAGCAAGTCAATACAAATGTTTTTTTTAGAAGGGAATTCAAAGAGCCTTATCTCCTCAGGCAGGTCGTTCCTAAGCCGAGGGGTCCTAATGGCAAAAGCACGGACACCTTTAGTTTTCAGCCTCGACTTTGGAACAGCCGGCCGGGCTCCACCTGAGGATCTGAGGCACATATGAGGTCAACATGTCTATGATGTAGCTTGGGGACAGACACTTTGAAAGTGATCAGTCAAACCAATTCAGTGGAAAGATCCAAGGATCAGGGTGATGGGACGATGCCTGTTTAAACCAGTAAGAAGCCACAACTGTCTAGTTCTGAACTAAAGAGAGTTTTTTCAGCTTTAATCTTTATTCCTGTCTGATTGGAGGAAAAGCAAAGCATGAATTCCATTGTACAATGCAAAGCCTGTTATTTCTGTCCATTTGACAATAAAGAATCTTTAATCTTCATTTAACTCTGAGTTGAGACTAAACAGTCTCAGTTAAATACTTGTAATTAGTTTAGGTTAAACTTGTCTTCTCTAAATGATCAGTCAATGAGGATTTCACAACCAGCCCCTCATGTCAGACTCCAGTGCTCTTTTTAACTGGATGAATGAAATGATCTGGTCCCTGAAGATGAAGTCTGATGCAGTCGAGGATTGCTTTGATTCTTTTCTCCAATAAATGTGAAGAACTAGAACAGAACGTTTCACCTTCGTCAATTCTTTACTAACTAGCTATTTCACAAATGTTCTTTATTCACTTCCATTTATTTTGATGCCTGTCTGCCACTCAGAAAAGTACTGGAAAACACATAACGAATATAATACACTGTATTATATTTGTATTATATAATATTACTGCTGAGCTCCAGCTCTGACCCTTGAACACACACACACACACACACACACACATACACACACGGACAAACGCAGCACATACACACAGGGGTCGACACAACAGGATGTAAACACTGAACAATGTCCAGCCAGAGCTTCAAATAAGTTCAGAGAGGGAGAATAACATCACAGCCAAGTGTGTATCACACTGTTTTTAAGAATAAGGCGCAGCTGTGTTATGTGCTTACTCGGAAAAGTGTAACTCAAGTGTTTATACAAAGCGGAGCAACAAGTAATAACTACACCCCCACCTATCTTCAGTATTTTTTTCCATTCTGTTTTTCCCCCCTGTGCTTTAGTTGCATTTGTGAGAGTTTTCAGTGCAAGTGTGTAAAGCTTGTGTTTGTGTTAACCAAGCTGCCGTTGTCAGCCCAGTGGGGGACATGTCGGCCCCCTCAGGACTCGGCCCGTGTCTGTGCAGCTACTTCTCGGCGTGGTGGCTCCGGCCCTGGGGTGTGAGCCGGCTTTAACACCAGGCACAGATGGGTCACACCGTGGGCTCGCTGTGGCGCACGGCCATCAGCTGCCGGCTCAGGTTGCCCTGACTCCCAGCTCGTGAGGTTAACTGGGACAAGGATACTGATTTCTCCTCATTGTGGGTCTCTGTGTCACTGTCTGTCTGGTTCTCCTCTCTCTCTCTCTCTCTCTCTCTCTCTCTCTCTCTCTCTCTCTCTCTCTCTCTCTCTCTCTCTCAGTCACTGTTACAGCAGTAGATACAGTGCACAGGGGCCTGTGGCATGAGTCCACATGTGGCCTCATGGGAAAGGAATGTGTGTAATTTTTTTTTTGCGTTGCAGGCAGCGCTGCGTTAACACCAAGTATTGGCCAGACAGAGAGGGAATTATTCCACAGAGGAAGGAAAATTAGTGATTAGTGGAAGAAATTTGATGAAAAGAAAGATGTGGAAGCGAGAGGAGGATGTTGTTATGGAGCGAAACGGAGGGTGGAATAAGTTGTGGGGAGGATGGGTGGACAGAGCGGGGACTGGTGTGACATGGAAGTAAAGGGGGAATGACGCAGTGACAACAAGTAACAGTCGCACAAACACTCGAGGGAAAGTTCTTTCCGTTGAGGATACAAATCATATCGTCTTTAGCACCTCCAAATAAACTTTCATCCACTCTATGCGATTCACGGAACAAACACGCCTTTCACTGCCCGGGTAAGAATTCCGGCTAGCACCAGGAAGTGAGAGGAAAATGTTAAACAATGTTTTCCATTAAGGGTTATGATGCTGCCGATGCTTAGATGACGTCAGAACTGGTTTTATAGCTGTGATGTTGATTTTTGACAATTGAGACGAGAAATGCACAACTTTCATTCTCTAAAAATGTTTTTTTATTTTTAATAAAGGAACTCAGTAATTTGGCTCTGTGCTTTTAATCCAACATATACTTTGAATCACAATTTCCACTTAAACACAAAACGTTTACTGGCAAATCTCAAACGATAACCACAGAAGTGTTTCAGATGTCTCCTCTTGCATTGAGGGAGTTTTTGATTTATTTTGCCTCCTCTTGCATTAAGGGAGTTTTTGATATCTCCTTCCTCCTGGAAATCACCAGTTAATGTTAAATAACACCAAAGATTCAATCGTCCCTTTTATCTCAAACTCACGATGCGATTCGAGGTTTCGCTAATTCTCTGTCTTCACATGTCACTGCATATTATTAACAACCACTTTCATCCCATTATGAGATGGCTGTTATTTTCCCCTTGACTCTGATGTTTCTAAATAATATATACATGGCTCTTGTGGTGGGACGGTTTTATGCTGCAGTTGTTATGTCGGCTCAGAATTGATTGTGACTGATGAAAAGACTTTATCACAGAAAATGTTGGCTGAGCATTTTATTTTAAAGAGAAAGTTGTAGAATTCTAAGACCAAGAAGCATCAGCAGAATACTGCAGATTTATATAAATAGGTGTAGTTATGTTTTATCGCTTAAAATAAAAATCTAAAGGTCCTTTCAAATGCACTCAAGAAAAACACAAGAGATAATATTCATTTCAGAATTGGACAGTGGGACTTGATCTGATTGGATGGTCAGTGGGTAAAACCTGAGAAGGCTGTTATCAGTGACCTATCTCACTCTATCGAGTTTGTTCTATAGCCACGCTGGCATCTTGGCTCCAGGTCATAAATTACATCTCTAATATCATAATAGTTAAAATAAATTTCATTTTTATGGCTTTGCGCCAACGACTGCCAGTGGCCGGAGGAATTATGTTTTTGGGTTGTCCGTCCGTCTGTCAATCCCATTCCCGTAAATGGGATATCTCAAGAAGGCCTTGAGGGATTTTCTTCAAATTTGGTAAAAGGTCACAGTGGCCTCAAATAACAAATTGTTGGCCTCTTGAATGATATCTCAACAGTGCTTAAGGGAATTTCTTCAACCTTTGATCAGTTGTCACTTGGACTCAAAAATAAAGTGATAATATTTCAGTGTTCAAAGGTCAAAGGTCAAAGTGACCTTATATGAATCTGGGAAAAAGAAGATGTAGAAATATGTACATGGCAACTGCACTTGTGCATTACAGTGTAGTTATTCTAGTGTTATTAACTGTGCTGCTTTGATGTAAGATACTCCAAACAGGAAACAGAAAAGAGAGAGAGAGGTGCACGTACACCAAACAACCTTTAGATGCCGTGTATCTCAGTTTTCCTCCTGTGCACTAAATTCACTATCTCCTAAATGGCCTCCTCCTTCTTCACACGAGAGAATACACATTAGCCTATTCCCTCATCTGTAACAAATAAGCAGAGTTATGCAAGTGTTATTTAATGTCACTATAATAAGAACTTCATTCCCCCCACCAGTTATGGGAAGTGAAGTTGTCAAGGTGCAGTTTCGTCAGGCGCCGCAGGACTATCACTGCTGGTCGGTCATTTCGTGTGAAATATTCATGCTTATTCTTTTGTCAAAGCTTTCAGGTGCAGAAATTGCTCGGCTGAGTTTTATAGGTCAAGTACTTTACTTTCTAGCCTCTGAGAAGAAAAAGGTTATATTTTCACATGGATGTTTTTTTTTATTTTCCTGCTTAATCCAGAGTTTAAGTACTAAATATTAGCACTGATGTAAATGTTGTAATAACATTGCTTTGGAGCGCTGGCCGCGATTCCATATAAGGTCGTCCTGAGAAAACCAAACAGAGAAGAAATGGTAAACAGGAAATAGTTCAATAGGTCCGCTAAGTAGGGAGATGACTCATTAATGACCACGAAACAGCGTTTTCACAGAATTTCACAGAAGCCGCAAATTCGTGGAAGAAATAATCAAACCCATGGCTGCTGATTAAGTCGAACAAGCTCAGCGATACTTTGATTTATATCATTTGTGTTCCCTGAATCCCCTTTGATAGAGCGGCTTTTAAAAATGCTTTGTAAATACCTTTATGAGTGACTTTTTCGTGCACTGACCTTCACTTCATGTCAATTTGAGCTAAATCAGAGTGGTACTCAGATGCTTCATTCTCCCCCTTTCACATTTCCGCTTGTCCTGCAGCCCTTAAAATGTGTTTAATGAAAAAACATTCAGCTCAATAAATTTGGATGTTTCTCCTCAAACATACGAGTGAACTGTCAACTGCTAGGATCGTGAATGGAAGACAAGAACATGACTTTAAACTGACTCTGGGAAAGAAGAGTGAAAACAAACAATGGCGATGATGACATGACTGGGTTTGGTGGGAGACAATTCTGTGTTTGTCAGGCGTATAATGGGTCCAGATGCAGCATCCAGATGTTCCAGACACAGTAAGTAGCTTCATATTGCCTAAATCTGACCCAGTGACCACAGACTCACAAAGGGCACCATTGTTATCCAAGGATATTTTGATACAGAGAGCTTCTGACCCCCAGTAGATTGTATTTGCTCTCCTCTGACATCATACATGTATAGGTGCTTTCATAGAGATGGGCCTGTTCTCCGCATGCAAAACCTGTAACAAAACGTAACTTGAATGACAAAAAAATGCAAGACTCAGAATCATTTCCTGGCAACGCATCGGCTTCATTAAAATGTGCAAATAGACTCAAATGCACAACGGCTCCAGAAAAACAACAATTACGTGCCAAAGAACACTCTGCAGGATTTGCACTTCTCTTTACTAAAGCACAGTTGAGTTTTGTATCAAAGCTCGTGTGAATAAATTCTGTGTGAGGCCGTGGCAGGCGCGCCACAAAGGGCTGTTCACTGGTGAACCTTTGCTAACCTTTTCTAGCCACTGACCTTCAATAATGAGACTATGTTGTCTCTTGTTCCTTTGGACAATCGGCCATTGAAACAACTGCCATTCACGGAGTTGGCTCCACCCTCTGCGTGACCCTTTTCCATACTAGTAATTAGCTACTGTTGCATTTCCACCAGATGCAAAGCACCCACATGCAATATTTACCATTCGTACAGAGGCCGTGCACGTTTTAGTAGATCACATATCATTTGTTGCACTATTTCCATAAATGAGAACTGGTGTGTTGAGGAATGAAACAATTCCAGTTTAATCTTATGAATTATAACAAAGCTGGAGGGTAATGATCTTCAGTCTAATGCAATATAATAACAAAATGAAGTTGCTTTTAACCTCCTAGATTTACTCATTGACTATGTTATTTCTCGTCATGTTTTCACAGCCCCATCATCCCCTCATCCTCCCGTTCCACTGCTGAATAAAACCTCCTCTTCATCACCCTCTCATTCCTCCCGACCTTCTACTTGTGTTGCACATGAGAAATGAGAGGGGGGGATGGGAGCGAAGATGAATGAAACAGGGAGTGGGGAATGAAAGGGAGGGGTGGAAAAAAGAGAAGAGAGCAAGATTGGGAAAAATGCCCTTTGACTGGATTTAAAAGTCTGTGGCATTTCATTTTCAGAGAGAGGGGAGCTTCATCTCCTTCAGATCCTTTAAGGGCCAACCTAATTGATTAATGTTTCCATCTCATTGGGAAGGGAGGAGAGCCATTTGAAGCTTAACTGGAGCCTCTCACATCCCCAAGTCTTAAAACAGAACCACCACAGAGGGAGATGATGACAGAATGAAAGACGGCGTGATGAAACAAAAGTATAAAGAATTCCAGTTGATGAGTAAAATTTGCTGAAGGTCGAAATCGTTTCGACAATACAGCGAAGGCAGAGGAGTGGAGGCATGTCTCCGCCGCCGCCATAAGAACTGCCCGTAATGAAATAATGTGCATGGTTTTAGCAATGAGGGTTTCGGTTTTTCAAAGAGGCTGTTTAGGTTTCTGCACCTGTCACACGCAGCCGGCAGCAGCCACTTTATATGATTGGGAACTCTAATGTAAGAAAATCCAATGCTATTGCATTCAAAGCAACGTCTGAGAGGGAAAAGACTCACACAAGCGACAGTAAATCTGCGGTCGAAAGGGAAAATATATATTCATATCTCGATAATTTAGTGCTCTGAACAGGTGATGCTTTCCCTGATAACAACGTATTTTATTTTTTCAATTCATGACACACGATACATAAGGTCTTACACTGATTTCAAGCTCCCCCCCCCCCCCCCCCCCCCGTGCGAGACTTGGGGTCATGAGAACACGAAGCTGATCATGGCTGGAAAGAAGTAATGGAAATTAATGGGAGGAGAGACTCATAACATAATAAGTGTGTGTGTGGAGTCCGGTGTGAGCTAATCAGCCCGACGTGATTAGAGATCTCAACAATCACTTACTGGAAATGTACCGTGATTACTTGCCCTTTGCATGTTTTTTGACAGCAACATGGAAATATTTATATGATGAGGACTCTGTGGGCATTTTCCAATCACACAACAAAACCAGCGGAGAGAAGCCAAAACAGTAAGGTGACCTTTAGCCAACATGCTATATTAAATATGAAAGGTCAGCGCTGGTGGTGGGGGGGAGGGCGGCACTGGAGTCCTGCACGTAGCAGACACAGACAAAATACTGTAATATCTTTCAGGCAGATCCCTGCGCTGCCTTCAGAGGTCATTTGAATGTGAAAGGTGCAGGAAAGAGGAGAAGATAAAAATATATACATGGTTCAGTCATTGATATCCTTCTGCTGCTATTGAACTTGAGACACACTCCTCTGCAGAATAATTTTCATAATCCTGATGAAATTTAAAGCATCAGTTCTCCTTTCTGATTTATTCCTGGTTAACTTAAGGATTTTACTAATAAAAACTTAAATATTAACTCCTGCATGTAGCTGTTGTTCTCTCAGAATAAATTTAGCATGTTTCCATATTATGCAAAAAAAAATATATATATTGCTATTATTATTGCTTTTATATAATATTTATTATTGAAATACTGGTGAAAATATTATCATATTAAACTCTTGATATACCATTGAAAATATACAAACATATGTTCTATTTTTTATATTTCGAAAAAGAAAATATTGCCTACCAACCTGATCGAGTCGGCCATTGGTCACTTTTGATTAGATTGCTTTTAAATTAAGTTTGATCTCACAAAATAGCATGGTCTTTAATTTCATTTGCTCTTCGTATTATCTGTAAAAAACATTGCTTTCAAAATATTATCCCAGAGCATGAATCTATTCCCCATCCATTAGGTTTATTAAAACATTTATATGCTTGAAAAGAGAAAAATCATGTTGAAAAATGATGTATTAGCACCACAACTGACAAACTCCATCAAAGTTTCGCTATTTGAATCACAAAGTCAGGTTTTGTACAAATCTGCCTGAACCACATTCTGAAATATTATACACCAAATAGCTTTCATCAGTCATTTCATAATAATATCTTTAGGAAATACAGATATTAGTGGATGACAATGGTATCGTGTAAAAATGCCCATTACACCAGAAGTAACCATGTTTAGAAGAAGGGAGGGTTGTTAGAGCCTGACTGACAGGTACAAGCTGTCAATCACAAGGTATCCTCAGCACAGTGTACACTTTATCGTCTTTGCTACTCTACTTCAGACCATCATTTACCAAATGAACATTAACCTGTGTGGAAAATTACCTGAAACCAAAGATTGAGACATAAGCTCCTCAGGAAAAATGTTTATATCTTTTCAACATCCAGTGGAGTCACCTGCTACTGGTCATTTGAGAGAATACAGGAGTTTACTTCCATTTGTATGTATAGTCTGGTCAACTTTCATGCCATCTAAATATAAACCTGAAGTTGTGATGATTCAATATCATATTTGAGACAAATATTGCAAAATTGTGAATTAATGCTAGTATATAGAGTTAAATATCGATTGATCAACTGTGTGTGTCTGTGCTGTAGATGGTGTGCAGGCTACTTTTAAGAACCATGGTGTTGGACGCCTCGTTGCCTTTATTTCCATCCTGCAGGGGCATTTTCATTGGTTGTCGTCATGTGATGTATGAGAACCATCTTAACCATTCACCTGGTAAATGCAACACAATGATCTGAACAGAGCCATCAAACAACTGGCTGCACAGTGGATTCTATGGGACCATGAAGGCTGCAAAGCCTCCACCAGTTGTTGTTATTTGAGACAGACTTTGAAACATGGCACGCATTTTGGCCGTTATAACATATTTGGTGCAGAAACGCTGACGGCGGAGGACCCAGCTCCTGAGTTAGTGCTGAACTTAGGTGATTGTTTCATATTTTCCACCACAACAATTCACAGCCCACAGGAAGCAAAGAACTCAGCAACTTCCTGCCTCACAGAATCTCTTGCCCATATTTACAATAACACGCAGGCCTGCGCTGAATGTAGGATTTTACAAGCGATTTGGAAAGAAGTGTTAAAAGACAAATTATAGAGGAAGTTGTGGGCAACAGAGTTCTGGCAAACAAACAATCTAAAACCTGCTTCTCACGGCATTCATTAGATTTATCTCCTCAAAATTGCTGAGTGCTAAACTACTGAAGTATCATGTGAAAATGTAACATGCACTGATGTGGGATCGGTGAAGTGCTTTCTGAGGCGAACTGGCCATCTGGACATTCTGGAGTTTTCCCAGTTGCAAGTGGACCTGTGCGGCAAGGGGAGAGCAAAACAAGGCTGATGCAAAAAGATATGAGAAGGTCCCTGTCTGCAGCCTGGTCCGAGAGCTACAGGGCAGGAGGGATGGGCTGCTGAAATATGAGACCAACAGTGTATAAGATCTAATTAAACACCATAACCATGATTTATTTTTATGCAGCAAAAGAACTACCACTAGTTCTAAAATCAACTTCCTGTACAGCAAATTCATTTTCACAGTTGCAGCTTCATATAAACTGCAAAGTTCACCACACATGAAACACCCTGCATGAGTCTCCTGAATTTGAACAGAAATCATTTTAATTATGTCAATAAAATAATGACAATATTTTACTGTAAATATCTGAAATTATTCCTTTAGATATTTATGGTTTGTTATGTTTTTTGTCTTAATCTAAAATCCATCTTTATTACCCTAATCATAGATTTAATTATAGATCCAAGTCAAATATTCATTCACCTTCACTGGCAAATTCCTGCTTTAAATAGTGTTGAGTGAAAGTAACCTGTGTTAGGGTGTGAATCAATGTTAATATTAAAATATTGATTGATTGCTTTTTAAATTTGCATGATTTGCTTTGTTTGGCCACTTGGGGCAGAGGAGGCCATAACACATTACTGCTCCATCACTGCTGCTTCATAACAGAGCTTTCATTTTCACTCAGGTCCTCCGCTTCCTAACACTTTTACTATGTAACCAGTGATCTGACTAAGTTTGGAATTCACTCACAATGTCAGAGCCGTTATTCTGCCCTGATCAACCTACTGCTGGTCGTTTAGTCACCTGCCACTTTTGCATCATGATGAATTTGAACTGATGTGTTTACACGTGAAACCACATAGAGATAACTGGTGCAGAGCTGCATTTGAATCATCTGAATCCACTGTGTTAGTGTTAATTTAGGATTAAATTAGATGTAACTGCCTTTGACGGCTTTGCAGCCATATTTATGCTTTTGTAGTTCTTTGAAGTTTATTGTGGATTTAAGACAACAACTCAATTGCAAATTAGGAGGCTGATGTGAACAGTTTTTCCAACTCGGCTTCTCACGTTTATCGTTTGAGTATGACATGAGTTATACGCCCTCTTAGCCACACCTCTTCCCTTCTACATACTTCTCTTTTCTCTATAAGCCGATGACATTAATATTGTAATTTCTGCAGAAGAATAAAACGTCCTTCTTGTTATTCATTCTATCCAACCTCCTTGAAAGTGCAATCATCTGTACCAGTTTTCTGATTCCAACACCAAACTGTGCCTAGAACCAGTTACATGTACGTAGGTGATTCACAGTCTCATGTTCAAGCCTCCAACTAGAGGGGGAAAGCATATATTTATTTATAATCTAAATTCCACAATCGGTGCTTTCAACGTGTAAACAAGTTCCACCCTCAGCTCATTAATCACAATGAAGAGGTAAACAGTCACTGGAGCCTTTGGGTTATGTAAAATCATGGCAAATGTCCAACCACTCATCCACGAAGCATTCAACAATGACAGGTTTGTCTTCACTGTATCACAGTTTACTCCCAGGGAGCATTTCTACCAACTATTAAAACCACATATTGTAATCTCCCCCTGTAGCTCTGTGAGAGACACATGAACAAGCAGCCATCAAACCCTACACTGTCATCAAAGCACTTGTCATTCCTTTATGTGGTGACTTGAAAAACATAATAATTGTGAATATCTGAAATAACTTCACTTCTTCCTGAATCTCGCTTGTGGCAGGCAGGCACTCGCAGCCGGCACTGCAGCGCATGCAGCGCATTAATTGTGGTTGAGAAAGGAGATTTGTGGAGAGACACCATCCACTTTAGAGAAACTAATCTCATGCACGATAATCAAGGACACTTTCCGCCTGATTCTCTGGGAGCAATTTCCATCAACACAAAAGATGTATCTGGGATCTTAGATAAGTGAAGGGGGGAGAGGATCTACAGATTTATACCATCTTGTAAACTTACATAAGCCACTCTCGGCTCATGACATACTTAAATAAGCAAAGGTTATGTAACAGCCCCGTAACTGCACTTTGGCATTGAGCAGCAAATTAAGTAGGTGCACAGGAATTTACAAGTGAAGCAAAACATTGCACCAGATTCCTGCTTTTGTTCTCTGTGTGCATTAAGCCGTGTTTTCGCATAAGAAATAAAAGTACAGCTGTAAAGTATTTCCTCCACTGCTGGTGACTCACAGGAAGTTGAAGGGAAAAGTGAAAAATAAGTCGGAGCTGCACAAACACTGAGCACACGCACATGCACGGGCACACACACACACACAAGCACACACACACGCACATGCAAGGGACACACACACACACGCACTGTTTCTGCTCATTGTGTGTGAGAGAGAGACACACAGACAGATGTGCCTGCCTGTGTTGCATACCCATCTATTAAAAGAGAAAGGGGTGTGGCCGTAAGGGCTGCAAGAAGTTATTTATCCCTATTCTATGTAACTGTGGCCTCGTGTAAATTCAGAATAGCTGCCGTTATGAGCAAAGCCTTTCATGGCATCATTAATATTTGACTGGAAACATGGCTTTTTTATCAGACGAACACTTTCACCCTCTCCTCCCTCTGTCACAGTGCATTACAGGGTTTTGCTTTTATCCTGCTTGGTTCTTCTGCATCAGTCCCATCGCATTGTTCCCCCCCCCCCCCCCCCCCACTGAGATCAGGAATTAAAACTAAGCATTTAGTCCGCGTCCTTGATCTGAAACTCCATCTGCCTCCGTCACCCTACTCTTCTTCTATCATACATGTCTTCTCCACTTCTGTTATCGCATGTACCAGCCAACATCAGTCATTTTGAGCATCTTCATGGTTTATTATTATTAATTTCCCGAGAACGGAGAATATCAGCTTTGTAATTGAAAAAAAAGGCGGCATTAGAGGATAGTGTTTCTTTGTATCGCAAGAAAACAACCAGTTCAGTTTACTGGTGTTACTTTGTTGGTTCTCTATAACAAAAATTACAGGATCACATACTTTTATTTGGATGAACACAGGACCTGTATCACTGTAACTCATTAACACTTTTATATTTACCATATACTGTAAAGTATCAGAGCTGATATCCTCTGTTTATAAATAGATTAGTCAATTAATCAATTGTAAATAGCAACTAATTTAATAAGCAACCAAACAGGCTCTATTTGTCCGTCTGTCAAATGTAAGGGTTTACAGATGTTTTGTAATATGACTGTGAATGTATCATATGTACTGTCAGGACCGGTGTTTAGATAAATACAAGGTCTTTGAAAATGCTTTTGGCTCTGGGAAATTATGATGAGCATGTTTCCCAATAAGAATTTCCACTTGTTAAGTACAGCCATGTTATATGTAAGGTAAATGTCATTGAAAGTTTTAATTAATTTTTTTTCCGTTGCAACCAGCAACTGTTGCATCTCTTGTCACTTACAGCAGCTGCATGGTAATATTTTGTCAGCTCTAAATTACATCCCTATATATCCTTATTTATCCTGTGCTATGATGAGTAAATATATGCTTTTACATATGTTGGCAGTTTGTTCATCAACAGTTTTACATCTATTTACTATGGTGCCACTTTTCTGCCCACAATGCCACAATAACAATTAAACCTCCCACTTTAATCTTGTTTTTTTTTAAATAACAATGTTTGTATGTTATCATAAAATGCACATGGCACTGGTCCGGAAAGCACATTAGCATAAATCGGTGGAGGAGATTATCATGCTTGCAGTGAGTAATGAACTCATAAAGCTGTGATATTTTAATTATAGTTTAGGATGTTCAATTATGCAGTCAGAGATGTTAGTAGAGACTGTAAGCTTCTTCTTCTGCTGATGACTTGACATTAGAGCTAATTGCTACGTGGTAAAAAACTATATCGGGGTCACCTAATCCAATCAATGCCAGAGACAATCCCCCCCATAGGAACCACCACATAGGTTGAGAGTGCAAGAGGCGAAATATGATATGTGATTTTTAATATTTTTAAGGGACGTCAAGTTGTCGTGTGAGACAGTTTCTCTAACGGAAAACCCAAAACAGCATTTTTATGTTTGACTGAAAAAGCTGTCTTATGGCCGAGCAAGTCAGGTGAGGTTGCAATTATATATTTTCTTTATATTATATTATAAAATCAATATTCATTTGTTTATTTACCATTTAACCGTAACTAGGCTTTAATTACTGCACCCATGAGAATAGACGTCCTCCATCTTTCTGGAAAGCTAACCGAGTTGTTTTTGGGCCAAAGCCAAACTCATCGAAGGATTAGTTAGTTAAACAGTGATTGTTAGTGTTTAATGTTGTTGGGGTAATTTACCACCTTCTGTTGCCATAGCAATAATGTCCCAGTGAGAAACTAATACAAAACACTTACTGTTGAGTTGCTGTTTACTTCTACTCGTCTGGAGTACTGCAGCTTGTACAACGCTTTGGACAATATCGATACAAATTAAAAAATTTAATTTAAATACTTTTAAACATATCTCTATTTTAGCTACTAAAGTAAAGTAACATAATTTAATTTAAAATAAAAATTATTTAGAAAACAATCCATCGTTACTCTTTATGTGGTACCTCATGTTTTGTTTTCTGCAACCACCATCATTAAATATCTTGTAATATATATATATAATAATATAATGTATGATAATATAATGTAATAATATTACATTTATTGTGTAATCTTAAATAACTATCTTAAAATTAATCGGAAAAACAATTCAGTTGATGATATCAAAAAACTAATTATAAAGAATGTATTTGTAATTACAATAAAAACACTTCATGAATAGTTTGAACTCCTCTGAATCTAAATATGTTTAACTCTTATTCAATACAACCAGCTCGGTGAATAAAGTACCGTCAAATATATATTACTATAATCTGTACTCATCATAAATATTCATTGGCACACGACTGTTATCCTCAGAGAAAATGTATTGACAGAGCTGGCATAACATTTTCCAATTATTTGACAGAGAAGCCAGTGTACCGGAGAGGAGCCATGTCCTCACCACATCTTCACTGTTACTCTCGGTTCTGGTCTAATATTCTCGGTATGCATCTCAGTGCCCCTTCCACAAATCCGCTGTTTAGTTTATTTTTTGAACAAAAAAGGGGGAAACTTCACCATACCTCTGTTTAACTGAATGTCCGCCTTTCAC
Organism: Limanda limanda; assembly: GCF_963576545.1. Classification (NCBI taxonomy): domain Eukaryota; kingdom Metazoa; phylum Chordata; class Actinopteri; order Pleuronectiformes; family Pleuronectidae; genus Limanda; species Limanda limanda. Next base: position 3,590,437 of record NC_083639.1, read on the forward strand.
ATCCAGTAGGTTCTGTGCTCTTCCTGTTCTCATACAGGTTTAATAATGTTCGGCTCATTTTACACGTCTGTAACATGCGTCAGGAAGATCAAGAAAAACAAGAAAAACAAGCAACAAGGTTTTCACTGTCGCTAACATGACAAATGGAGTTTCACGAGAGAGCTAATTTGAGGTCAGGGGGTTTATGGTAAATGCAAAAAAGGGAACTTTTCCGCATTGTTCTCAAAGAATCGTGCAAAACAGTTCCACAAAAAACGTTGTTATCTGGACATCACTCCTGCTCATCGGCTGATTTATCTTGAGCTGATGTAGGGTGATGAATCATTTCAGACGTGTGTGAGGAGAAGCCTCCACTCGCTGCTGTGTGAAGCAACGGAATCAAACAATCGCACGCTCGTCTTCCAGTGAGCAACAGGATCACTGCAGCCGTTGCTTTCACTCTATTATTTCCATCTATAATGTGCACAGGTGCAGCTTAATTCAATTGGAGGACGTTGCTGGGGTTATACACAAATACATCTCCGTGTTGCCGGTAAAGCTGTTGTCATGGCGATGACGAGGCTTATATAAGCTCAAATGTATTTTTGTTCAAAAACGAGTGTATTATCCACACCGCGCTCATTTAATTAGCACGTGGTTAGAGCCACACGCACAGTATCAACACAGCTGATTAACACCCTTACTTGCTTTTTTGGATTCGCTCTTTAAGCGCAGGCACTTAATGCCATGTGCGAAAGTTGCCAACGACATCACAGCATCACTTCCATCACCGTCAAGAGCAGAAACACTCACATGTCGGGTTTCACAGAAAACAATGAAATGATTACAGTCCTTACCTTTCAGCCAACTATGCACCGAAGATGGAAAGCAGCTCTTGCAGCGGGAGGGGGTTGTGGGGGGGGTTGTCATTCACGTACCCTTTAACCTCCTGTCTGCCTCTAGATCCAGCGCCTACCAGCTTTCAGCAGAGGATTAAACAGCTATTGACAGAGGAGTGACGTGATTGACAAGTTAAGGTTTCCTTCCTTGTCAGAAGAGCCTCTGTGTCTGTCTAGCCCATGTCTTCCCAGAACTCACATTTCACATTCCAGCGTGACCTGTTCAACTTTTTTTTAAATTTCTCTGCCTGTGAAATACAGAAAAGGGAATTTTCTGCACGCGCTGCTTTTCGCACCGCTTGTCTAAAAAATCCCTCCCGTGCACCACACATCAGGGGGGGCAAAGAAATTCTTGAATAAACTCGCATTCGAGTGTTATGTAAAGTTCTTACTGTGCTGTTTGTGTGCCTCGAACAGGCTTCTCTCACGGTGCCTGTGTCCGGCGTTCATCGGTGCAGCAACACCTACAGTCTGCGCTCGTCTCAGATGAGGGAATCTTCAGCCTCAGTGGAACACGTGGGAGGACATGGTTACTGTATATTCATTTTAAGCCTTTGACTGTGTTTTAAACTGAAAGAAGGGCAGTTGGCTGTGGGTATCAGAGCTAGTGCTAGAACTACTTCAAACATTTCAAAAAAAGTTTTCAATCACCCCTCTTTAGTTATGATTTTGTTTGGAGAGCCCCTTCATTCACCGGCACACCACTCATACCTTCATGGCTGTACTTTCACAGCGCTGTTACACGATGATAAGCATTGTGTTTATTAGCATTTTGACAGCTGGAAAGAAAACAGAATGCCGCTGGAGGTGGTCGGTATGTTCCTGTCAGATGATACAATATGTATGGCAGCTACGTTGGCTCTATATCGGGGGAGAAGAGGACAGAGAATAATGGCGCAGAGACGGAGAGGACTCGTCTCTCAGGATCTCTCCGTCATCTGGACCCACCTGTCCGCAGTCGCAGCCTCTCCGAAGATTTGCTGCTGGTTGGGGAATTCGAAGCTGAGCGATGCATCAGGGGTTGTCATATAAAATGTGAGTGCTTTCCCCTGAGTAATTTAATCACAGACTTTTATGGAGGCATCAGCCGGCACACTGAGAGACAGAGTTAAAGCACTGTAATTGGCATTCTTTCAGTCAAAGTAATATATGGAATGTGTAGTATAATTACAGAGCTGAGTAATGGTCTGTGGACGACTGAAATGCAAACGCAGGGTGATTGGTTAATGTGCTTTCATCAGGGGGAATTTGCACCATATTGACTTGAGACTCGTCTTCGGCGGTATTTCTTTAGGGCTCGTCGGGCATTATCTTCTGCTCTTCATAACTTCCCAGCCACTCATTACAACCGCTACAGGATGATGGAACATAGCAAACGTTGTCTTCTCCATAAATGAAACTTAGCAGTAATGGTCTATTACGTGCCAAATGAGTAATTTGTGTGGGCGACATCTAAGGTCAAACCCTACCATCATTAAAAAGCTCTTGAATTGTCTGGAAACCTTCTTATGCAACCGTGCTGTTTGGATAGAAAGTGCTGTCTGCTTTATGGCTTGTTAGCAACTTGCATTTCACAATCTGCATGACATGGAATTACGGTGACAGCAAATTGTTTTTCCTGCTGCCGCTAAGGGATTTAATAATTGAATGAATAGAGTTTTAAATAATGTTTCTCTTATACGATGATTTGTAGAAATCCTCCAAATAATTAAAAACCTGTTTTTTTTTCAGCAAAATACAAAGTGTATTAAAACAGATGTGTTTTCTCTGGTATTCTACTTATTTATCAATTTACAAATGGATTTTCATCAGACATGTTGTTGTGTTGTTTCTGATTTTAAGTTTGTTTCCTTTGAATATGACCTACTTGTCTTCCTTATATTGATCTGAATGTGGTCTAACCCCAGACGACTGTGACACTGTGGTAGCTCATGGTTTGCGACAACAGACGCAGACAAAGACAAACCCGGCAGTTGCTTGATGGTTTGTCGTGCTCCATGTTGCACAAGTTACCTCAGGCCTTTTTTCAGTTAAACCAATCAGGTGAACCTGCTCTTCCACCCGGTCTACGTGCAACATGTGTGTGTAATGCAGTGTGTGGGTGTGAATGCCAACGGTACTTTATAGTGTTTAAAAACCTGCTGATATAGCGATAACTCAGAATGTCCAAATGGTGTTTCACAGTTCTTTCCCTCCTCCATGTAAGAGATTTCATCTGGATGAGCTCCAGACGTCCGCTACACACACGCCGGTGAGTGTCGTGCATTTCGCCCGACAATTAACGGTGTAATGTAACCTGATGACGGCCCCGCCCCAACGTTCACAACATTAGGTGCCGTCACACTTTCCATCACCTCGGTCATCATGAAACATTACTGAAATGAGATCCAGGTTTGGAGAGTGTGTGTACGTGCATGTGTGTGTGTGTGTGTGTGTGTGTGTGTGTGTGTGTGTGTCAGAGAGAGAGAGAGACTTAGGGAGAGAGGCAGGGAGCAGGAAAGAGAGAGAGAGAGAACAGGACAGTGCCGCACAACCCTCAGATAAACTCAATGTGACAAGATGGTTACTTTCTCCCTCTGCTGTGACAGTTAATTCTGGACTAGGAAAAATGTCAAAAATGTTTAGCTGCGCTTGAGTGGAGTTAATTACAGAGCCCAAGGCAGCTCAGACTCGGGCTGCTAATGGCCTTGACTTACAGATAAAGCTCTATTTACCAAGACTGTTTTTTAGCCACTGATCTAATTTACTGAAAATCAAACATTTGGCAGCATGATTATCACTGTTTAGTTTAGGATTCAGATTACACAGCAGTCCGGTTCTGTCATTAGCCTGATTCATGTTTATTCCAATATTTATCATTTTTGATCAGTTCACACTCTGATTGTGTTGTGTTGTGCACAATCTGATGAGTTGCACAGATGCATGAGAACCAAAAAAAACTTGTATGCATGCAAAATGTTCCCAGCACTCGTTTGACATTCACGTTCCAAACTGTCACCACCTGACCTTTAAACCATCTGACCACCTATAGAACTGTCAGGCTCCTTTCTCTCTCTTTGACTCTTTCCTTCCTTCGAGGTCAGCGAACCACACTGTTAGTTAGTCAGACAACTCCTACGTGTCTTTGTGGTTGCATCACTTCCTCCCCACAGATCTCCTCAACGTCGCGACACGTGAACGTCTCTGAAACAGCAATCAAGACAATAAGCAGCACAAGGGGGCCGGAGACAAGTGAACCCAGTCCCACAGATCGGGACCAAGAGATGGCCCATGAAATGAGCTGGAGTTGGAAAATCACCGGGGGGATATTCCACGCTCCGCTGCCAATTTTACTATCATAATCAACCTCGGCTTGTAGAGGGGTATTACAGGGCCAGCTATTTTCGCTGACGCTCTAACTGTGCATGGAGTATTTCTTTTTGTATGTGTGTGTGAAGTGGATGATAAGAGGGATGATAAGAAATACGCTGAGGCCGAATTGAAGATTGTGCAAAAATTGGAAATAAAAACTGCTGATTTTTATGTTTTCTCCTCTTTAATTCTGATCTCAAATGTGCTTGTTGAATTCTGTAAATTAGTTTTACGAGTTCAATGTCGGGTTTTGTTTGATTAAAAAAATGTTAAATGACAATTAATCTAATTGTATAAGAGGTTCACATGCTGGACAACATTTCAAAGAAAGAAGGCACATCTTGTTTAAATCTTCTGATGTCGGGGTTAGGATTGGTAATAAAGGCTTATACCTTTTATTTTCTGCCCCTACATTATTAAAAAATATACCTTATATCTCATTATAGGCTAATCATCTTGAGAAAATACATCAGAAGTTTTTTCCACATGCAGTGAGTCTGTGCAGCCGCAGTGAAACAAACACCACTCAATGTATTGAATCAATAATCACACATGGTTTATTGACTCATGCATAAATGTCCGGTCACTAACAAAAACACACAAGCACATGGCACAACTGAGATCACCTCATATACAGTGAAGTTTATTACTGACATGATAAATACTTTTATAAGATGTGGTCGTATTGTATAACAAAACCATTCCTCACTGAGAATTTAAACATGTCTGAAAGTAGCTTGAAACCAGAGAGTTGACTTTTGTTTTCTCTGTAACAGTCATTTTTTACACTTCCTGGTTTTTATTATAAATTATTTAAATAATTGAATTACTGTGGGTTCAAACCATGACTACAGAATGACACATAGGGGGGAAACCCTGTAAATTCATCAAACAGTCCCGAAAGTTTCTGGCTCTGTGTTTCATTACCTAATGATGTAACAAGAGAATTGTTAATATTAATGTGAATGATGACTAAAATGCATTTTTCTTTCAGCACAATTCAACTGATGGTGCAGTTTGAGAAAAGATGCACCACAAATTTTGAGTATGGTAAATCAGTACGTTGCACTAATTTACCCGAGGAGACAATTATCAGTTAGTGATTGTTTATGTGCCAGTAACACCTTCTGCAGATTTACCGGAAACGGTTTAACAAAAAGTTGTTCTTGTCTCATATTTTCTCCCAGTGTGACACTAGCTGCTACAGCCAACTACAGCCAATTAAACTTAAATGATAAAAACCTGTGAGCTACTAACATTAGGGAATTCCGAACTCTAATTTAAATTTATAAGATTTAAGCGTATAGGCGAACAGGAGGAAGAGGTACACAAAATAAATCTTTGTCCAGCCAAACTTTGATCAATAGTGAATTGATATGAGCTCAATACCTGATTCTGCTGTTATCTCTTCTCATGGTCTTAGCTTGAGATTGGTTTCTATCAACCATCCCCAAGTGAGACCTTCTTCCTGTGTTTAAACAATAGATGTTGACTCTGAAAATTGATGTTTGACCTTTTAGCCAAATATTTATACACACAGAGGATGTGCATAGTTCTTTCTTCACATGTTCTGCACTAACCCACAATCGTACACACCTGTGAAAACACAAATATTGTGTCACAAGCCGTATTCATTTTAAAAGGCCATCTCTGTAAGTAATTTATTGGTATTAGTGTCACTTCTAAAATATCTTCCTGAAGTTTATGATATTGATTTTGAAAAAGGAGAGAGAGCTGCATTCATTGTGAGGAAACTGGATCGATGCACTGTCTTCTATAGACTGCAGCAGGAGACCTTTGAAAATGTACAGTATGTTTACCAGAGAATGTGCCCCAGTGTGTCTGCCTGCTGCTGAATGGCCCCTCTTGCTGCAAAGCTCCAGGACTTTGCACGGAGCCAGTCATCTTCATTCGCTTGCAACATACATCTGCCTTTGGTATGAATATGGCTGTCAGTCCTGTAAAGACCATCACAATGGAGCGCACTCATTAGTATTGTGTTGCACTGTGCTTCAGCATCAAGCGCCCACCACCCTTGACTAATTTTCTGTTTGTATCGGGAAACAAAAGCTCTCCAAATCCCCCTGTGGGCTCCGGAGTGGCTTTACTGCACATCAAACTATGCTAATTGTCTTTTGCATGATTAATTGGACCAATTAGAATTAGCAGAGGAAGAAAATGATTCTTGGCAAGGTGCGAAACATTAATTAGTCATAAAAAACGTTTATTAGTGTTCAAATTTAATCTCAGCGAGCACAATGGGATTAAGGGGAAAGGACGGTTAATATGTGGCTTGTTCAATCACTCTCGGCTGCAGAGGGAATAATGAGTGTCACTGCTTACATTGTGCTCCATCACACACACGCATGCACACACACACACACACACACACACACACACACACACACACACACACACACACACACACACACACATCCCCTACCGTAGTAACTGTACTGTTAAAAAACAGCCATCTTCATCCATCATACAAAGTGGCAGCTATAACACAAACATCCCAGCTCTGATTGATGACTTAAGACCATACAAACGACTTATACACTGTAATCCCGTAGAAGATTTATGGTCCGAACGCCATGCATTAGAAATTTGCAATAACAAAATCAACAACAGCATCAGCAGCAGCAGCAGCGGCAGCAGCATCACCAGCAGCTAATGGTGATTTAGCTGTGACAGCATTTAGAACAGTGCGATGCGGCTTCTGTGATCACAACGCTGCGTTACACCAGTTTACACATTGTAAACATAGGTGGAGGTGGCGGCCGCAGGCGGGCGTGGTTTATGAACAACAAGCGTAGAAGCCTGCAGGGCAGTGAGGGTGTTTTCTCACATTTTGCACTTATCACACGGAAAAGTACATACAGGGGCGTGGCCTAACACACAATAACAACACCTAACAGCACTAATGTCATCCCTGTGGTTTCCGTGGAGATCAGTGCCCCGTGATACACTGCTACCGAGAATGTGTTGGCCTGGACCAGTAAATGGCAGCTGATAGGTTTTCTTTTCCCAACCATTCACGATGGGCTTTAACCTCCCTCTGTCTGAACAACTGAAACTTGGAGGTGGAATATGAAACTTAGAAAAAAGTGTTTTTCCACATTATAAACCCAATCTCACGGGAGGGGGGGAACCACTTAAGTAATAAGAATGTTTTCGGTCTTCATCATTTTAATAACTTTTCCAGGAGAGTTTCACTGTGGCTTTGTCAGTTATCTTCTGAGTCATGGTAGATACATTTTCCCGTATTTATGAGGCTATTGTCTTCAGTTATGTATTTAATATCTATTTGTTTTTATTGACCAGGAAGTTCCCTTTGAGATACATCTCTTCTGCCACGGAGTCCCGGTCAAGACGGGCAGAAATGAAATAAAAAATGTTATAAGTACAATATAAGCAGGAGTAGATACACAAAACACTAAAAGATACATACGAGGGCTACACAAGACCTTCGTTATACAGAAGTTTTAAATCTGCATTTTAGTGACTGAAAACACTGAAGAAGGCTTGTGTGGACAGGGTGTAAAGCATCGAGTGGACACAGTAAACAAACAGGATCAATGTCAAAAAAGCATTACAGAGAATCAACACACATTAGTACTGTACTAAAAGAACTGAACACTGACTAATTTCATTTGCATTATAGAATTTAACCCGATACTAGAAATCTTTTAACTTTGATTGCAAACCAGGTCATCATGGCTTCAAAGATGGGCCATACATGCCACACAGCCACTTATTGATATCCACTTATCTTACATCGTTAATTTAATGTAAATTAATGAACTTCTGTTTTTTTTTGTTTTTTTAGACCGGTTTTTAATTTGATTTGAAAATTTAAATCTTGTGATTTGAAATTACATGTAAATAATGAATGTGCTGCTGAGTGGTCACCAAACTCATTAAATGAAGTTTCTAAGGAAACGTGATGAGCATTCATGCTTTGAGGGCTATAGCTTTCCCAGGGACCCGTCTTTTTTTCAAATTAAATAAGTGATTGGAGGAATGCGAACCGTGATGGAGGTTGTTCTCCACACATTTAATTATTTAACAAGGTCACATGTTCCTTTGAATCCGCTCTGGTTCAGACGTGTGATGTAAATTTGCAGTTTCTCTTCATAAATAACCGGGTTTTGAATCATTGTGACAGACACAACAGCAGCAGAACGAACCTGACTGGTCAAACGTTATTCTGAGGAAAGGAATCGCAGGTACAGCTCGGCAGCAAATCACTCCTAAAATCTCATTCCTCTTCCTGTTTTAGGTGACTTATATGAAAATCTTTTGAGCAGAAGTGATATAGAAGAGCAATAATGTCCAGCACTAATTTAATACCTTATTACCATAAGCCTGGTGCAATGCATGCATAATAAATTGTTGTATCTTTTACACGGCTCAGGCATATGGTTGGGAGACAGGATTCTCTTCAAACTGCAGCACATTTGCATGATAGGATGTGAGAGTTGGATGGATTTGGGGATTATATGAAACACAGCTTCCATTTCCAGTTCATTGTACTAAGGAGAGGTATCACATTTACACAGATGGCAAGGAATTTGGAAATGCACGGCTTCTGTGAATCCCAGAATGTGTACAGGAGCAGAAAAATCACTTCAAAGACAGAATCTATACCTGTTTTTCACTCCAAAAATAAAATGAAAATCCGTTTTTGTTTTGTTTTGAATGAGCTGCAGCTTCGCCGTTGCTCAGAGGGCGTCGATCGATGATGTTAGTAATCTTTAAGCCGCGTGGTCACGGTCTCATAATGGGTTGGATGGGAGGTTCCAGGGACCCTGCCACGACAGTCATGGAGTCTGTCGCATGGTTAGGTCCTTCCAGAGGTCAGTCCAGGGAACGTGTTACTGCACGGTCGACTGGCACCACAACCATCCGACTGTATCTGACACTGCAGTGGAAACTTACTGTATGAGAACTGTATGAGATAACAGATAACGCGGCGAACAAACGTTCATTTCCTCTCCAGATGTCATACGTCATAACGGAAATGATGAACTTGATGCATATAGAAATCAAAACACAGTGACAAGGTGCTTTGCAGGTTAGAAAATAAAAAAAATTGAAGGCAAACAATAGGAAACATTTCATGAGCAAAAAAAGCAATTGAAGATGACAGAGTAACAGAGCACGGGTACAGACATAAAAAATGAGAAAGTTACTTTTGGTCCTTTGATTCTTTTTTTTGTGCAATTTATTGTATTCGTCCTTTCTGTTCCTCCGTCACTATTTCAAGTTACATAAGTGAATCATTTGCAAGTCTAACGTTTACTGAAGCTACACAGATTCAACACTGTGTTTTTCCGAGGGGCTGTCAATCATCTGATTTGAAGAGGAGCTTTTAAAGCACTGATTCACCTTCTCATTGTATAAAAAAGTGCACTTTGTTTTCCAGTCATCGTGCTTTTAAAATGACGATGTGGTTTATTTTTATCGCAGCAACAGGAAAAGAAAGAGACTCGGTTAACTCACAGACACTTCACATAGATGTTGCCATTGTACTTGAAGAGCGTGATCTTTACTTTGCCCCAGTTTTTAGTTTCATATAAAAAAAAAACAGACTCCTACGAATATCGCAGGTAAGACCTCTCTCTCTCTCCCTCCCGCTGTCAGGTTGGATCTGCTCGCTCCTCATGTCTCTTTCAGTATTCGACCCCAAATACCAGTGGCCAGGTAACGTTGATTCGCAGTGACGTCAGGGACAGTGGAGTGGCCGTGTTAATCAGCAGTGTTTTCTCCAGGTGACACTAACACGTCTCGTTTCGCAGTTAAAGGTCAGTCACACGGCGGTGGAACAGGCCGCGGTTCAATTTGGTGTTTTGTTTTTCCAGCAGCATCGAGCAGCTCTCTGTCACACCGTCAGCTTTGAGAACGGAGGAGTCTCAACCTGACTGCAGTGAACCAAAGCTAAAACCTAAATGGCCATAAGATTGCACTCTGCAACATTTGCACTACCCAATCAGTATCACTTACATTTTCATGTATTCATTCTACTCAGTAATATATTTTATTTTAGTTTATAATTTATATTTTTTTAGGTTTATATTTTTGTTTCGTGTTTATATTCTTTTTTTGTTGTTTTGCTAGTGTGGTTTTAGTAACATTCTCATGTATTCATTCTACTCAGTAAAATATTAGATTTTGGTTTATAATTTTATATTTTATATTTATATTTTATTTTTGTTTCGCTTTTATATTCTATTTTTTTTTTTTTTTGCTTGTGTGGTTTAACTAACATTCTTGAGCCTGGCAGGAAGGGAGCCTGCGACCCAAGAATGTCATTGCCAGCTGCTGCTGTGTGTAATTGTCGTGCACATGATAAATAGGTCCTGAAATTTTAAAGATCATACATGTGTGGAATTTATCAGAAAATATCATGGTTCGTTCAAACATTTAAGGTTTATAGTTTCTTTGGTATATTATCTAACTTAACACCTAACACATAAACAACAATATAACATTTACTGGCACAGAAATAAAGGTCAATTCAACATAAAACATCCAAAGTTTAACTCAGTCTATAAATTGTAACCCTCAAAGCTCATGAAATCACATGTTAAGAATAAAGTAAAATATACTGTGTAAGCCAAAATACAGACATCGTTGATTTAGAGACGATAAATAATCGAAATGTTTTGCGTGTAGAACGTTCAAGTCACTCAATGTTTTCAAAGTCAGAGTCACTTGGAGTTCATGGGTTAAACCATTGTTACCAGATTGTCAGCTGTTGGTCTTGTCTGACAGGCACATTTAGGTGATTTGTGTTCAGTAACATCTTTTTAAACTCAAAGTTTAATTATCAGCAACAGTAAAAACCTGCATATACACAAATACAATCTGGTTTGTCAGCATCACACAGAACCTGTTAGGTTTCTATTTATGCTCACTCACTACTGATGACGTTTTGTTCCATTTGGAAAGACTTCTTCTTTCACCTCAGTTTGCGTTATTGCCCTTTCATTTCACGTCCCTGTGCATGTGCCACGTACAGCGGGGGTGGGGGGTTGCTCCCTCTACATCTGTCTCAAATTACTGCCGGTAAAGACCGAGTACGCCCACCAAAATAATCTGATTTCAAATTCTACATAGGGTGTCGTCAGGGTTACACAAAAATGTATTGGAGCCTCTGGAGCAGTCAGACAGCATTCAGCTTCACGTGTGGCGCCGGCTGCGCGTCTCCTTCTTTTCTTTGAGTCACTCTGTTTCATGTTTTATAATTGTGTACTTCAAGAACAATCTAAAACACAAAGCTCTCTGAAATTAGCTATGAGTCATCTGTGAAAAGCGTTGCGTAAAGGTCACATGATTCTCAACGGCAGTGGCTGCAACCAGGGCCTGTATGTGAGACTATGGGAGACTCAAACCACAGAGAGCCCAGTGGTGTATTGTGTGAATGTACTGGAAGGACTTGTGTTCTCTCAGTGAGATGCTGATGGTTTGTGAGTCAGTGAATAACGTTGTTATTGTTAAGTAACCATGGCAATGTTGGTCTATCAATCGGCCGTCCACCATTTTAATATCTCATCAACTGTGGAGCGGATCGCTGTGAAACTGCTCAGACGTTCATTGTCCTTAAGTGATGAATCCTCCATTCACAGGCTGTGTGTTGTGACTTCTTTGAGCATTAGGCTGTGATTTGCTGAGGACGATTCAAGCACAGCAAACACAGTGGGAATTAGAATGAACAAATAACAACAACTCCTCATCAAAGAAATGCACAAGTCAAAAAACACATCATGTGACCACAGCAGGATTTCACAGGTGACTCAAGAAATCACGTCTATACCCAACATACTCATAAAAGCCTGATCAGGTATTTTCCCTTCTCAAGTATGTACAGTAAGTCATGTTTGTAATTTATGTTCAGAACATCTGCAATCAAATATATAGTAAATCAAAAATAAAAACATGTACCTTCATCATGATCTATTCTTCTTCATTATACCGACTCATATATCTGCTTCCTCCACACTGACGTGTACAATAATATCCTGCTGAGGTCTGATAATAACACCTTCAATAAAGAAAAGAGAGATTGTGCACAAAGAGCCTGAACTTGTAATGACGTCAGACGCACACAGTGCAAACACAAGCAGACTTTGCTGCACAAAGACTTTCATAACTCTCCTTGTTTTGCAGGTACACATTATTTAACACATTAAAAACCCTGTAACACCTATTGACACTCTGCCGTTCCCTCACAATACCTGTGGTTTTCATCTGTGCACGTTGCCTTTTTATTTTTATTGTTGCTAAAAATGATGTTCCTGCAGCAAAGGTTGAGAGAGTGAGAGAACGAGAGAGAGAGAGAGAGAGAGAGAGAGAGAGAGAGAGAGAGAGAGAGAGAGAGAGAGAGAGAGAGAGAGAGAGAGAGAGAGAGAGAGAGATCCTGGCTGCATGTAGGTAATTCATATGTATTATTCATCTCTGCCTCTTCCATTTATACTTACAGTTGGCTGGAGTTGTGTACAATGAAAGAGCCAGTGTACACACAGGCTGAGAAGCTGCACCTCTTATGCTGTTATTCCATGTTTTGTGTTTTTTATATCCATGTTAGTGCTACAGAGCGATGCTCACGCTTTGTGTTTGCTCCATTTTATTCAGCATTCAGGAGGATTACACCATTCTCCTTTGCATTGAATTGATAACTTTGCAATGGTAGAGATATAGAATTATCTAAAGAGGTAAAAGAAACGTAAGGCTATAAGAGAACACCTTTACAAACAGGTGAAAGTAAAGTGGTGCGTGACATTTATATTCCTCGCTTCCTTACGAGCATGGCGCTTCATAAACGAGACACTATGGTTGTTATGAAACAACAGCAGAATGTGTCCATTAGTCCATTTACAGATAAAAAGGTTTTGAAATGTTGCTTGCCTGTGCGGAGGAAGTCATTTTTTCTGCGGCAACGTTGCTTTCAGATGTGGTCAAACGGCACGGTCTCCTGAAGTAAAGAAGAGAAGAAAAAAACGAGCGAGAGAGAGAGAGAGAGAGAACACGCATTTTCTGAAAATGAAGTGTTTTGAGAGAAATGAGTTGTGGAGGGAGAGCCCCTTCATGGAGACAAGTAATATAAACTCACTCAGAGAAAGCAGTGTGGGAGACGAGAACCAGTTTCATCAAGTTTAAAGTTTTCCATCAGGGCTGGGACCACCAAATGAAGGGCTACAAAAAAAACCACAACCAGTCAAATAGTGCACTGTACATTTTCAGTGTTATACTCATTAAATGAACATTATGACCAAATCTGTTCTCTGATCGCACTAAAATCTTTCAATCTCATCAAGAAGACACAATTAAAATGTTAATGTCAAGTAATAAAATTGTGTTGTTAGCCTGAAATATTGATACCTGCTTTTGTATTTTGTATTTTTTTCTCTTCTTCATTTGTTTAAACAGCTGGCATTGTGAACAATGCCATCAACAGAGCGCCGGGTATTTTCAGTCCTTAAAGCGCTGCCTCTTAAGTAATAATGAGAGTGAGAAATGCAGTGCATTTAAGTGAAAACCCTGATTAATTATGTATGATTAGAGGACTCTTAAAAGCTTTGGGCAGAGAAAAAAAGAAAGAAACTACATAAACAGAACATGAAGTCCAGAATGGCTGGATGGATACCAGACGTGAAATTGTAAATGAACCTTAAGTATACAGGTGACTGCGGAATGATGAGCGATGTTGCTTCTGCATGGCCGGACGCTGGCTGACCACGTGCTAGCAGGTCATGTCGCACTTTGAGCACAAGGTTCAGACCATTGTTTGCAATTCTCATACCAGTATTGTGTTTTCTATTTGAGTTACAATCTAACTCCCTCAATAAAATATTATCTCTGATTGCGACGCATGCAGAAATCCTGCAGATGCCCTTGCCTCCTCATGTAGATACACACTATATTTCATTTGGCTGCTGTTGATGCTCAAGCAGTAAAAGTGCTGCAGTGTAAATAGCAGGGACGATAACGCTCTTATCTCTGTATATTCTTGGAGGGCACATGTATGTTTTATCAGAGGATGAGTCACTGAGCAGAGGTCATTTGAAAATATCATTTCAGCTGGAAACACTTGCAGACAAGCAGGTCGAGCTGTACACTGCGGATAACTTCTACAAACCTGTCCTGCTCCTCTTCCCCCTCTTCTTGTGTTCTTCTCCCCCCCTGACTCTTCCTCCCTGTCAGAGGCATCATGCATGTTTTCACCTCTAAAGTGATTGTACCTGATTTATATGACAGGCCTTTAACCCTGCGTGTGCTTGTCCAACAGCATCAGGCAGAAAACACCCAAGGGCATGTGTGAGCAGGACCAAATCTGGCTCTCTGTCATTCAGTGGCTGTAACCTCCAAGTAGAAAATACTCCAACAAATCACATTTATTCCTGCACTGTTAGATGTGAGTCCGTCACTCAAGGTGAGGAGTGCTACTGCTAGTGTGCATCCAAAGCTATACTTCTTCCTTATCGTGCAACAGTCAGAATGACTTGTTTGACATGTTACATGCATTCAAGGGTCTGTGTGTCATGGGAATAGAAAACTGTGACTGGACAGTGATTGGCAGTTTGAATGAAGCCAGAGAGTTGGACCAAACCCTCAGCTCTAAATAAGTCCTGAAAAAGTTCTGCAGTCATCAATTTGTGTTAAATAAGTATATTAACTGGAATTATTGTACTTTCGAAAGCCCCAAAAATATTAATTTCCATTATTTTATAATGAATAGAGAGGTTATGAGGAAGTAAACAAAACCGAACATTGTCGCCACCTTCAGCCAGTAAATGGCACAACAGGAGAATGGCTTTATGTTGTAAGGGTCCCACCTACTGGCCATAAAAAGTACTACATGCAACAATGGGCAAATTCGAGATGTGATGGATGATTCGAGCTGGAGTTTATACGTTTCACATTTTATGACTGAGATGATGAATGTCAACAGGAGGGTGAGAATAATCCATCTTAAGACATTTCCTCTGCCAGCAGTGGGAAACTGTAATACACATTTTTACAATTTAAAGATTCTACAAAGTGAAATACGACTTGACTGATCTAGAAAGTATTGATCAAAAGTGTAAATGATTATTTGCTGGAGCCTTAATAGAAAAGGGAATGGGGGAAGAAATACTGAGATTTACTATTTAAATAAATGATGAGTTAAATGATCAAATTCAAATCCTGACATCACATTTATTTTGGAAGCATGTATTGAAGTAACAGTACTGCTTCTGCAATTAAGAATACAAAAGACACACTATTCTTATTATTGTTAGTGCTAGAGGTGGAGTTTATGCGTTAACTACTTAATATTGATTCACACAAATATATGAGCTGATCATGTTTTCTATTTTGATGTAAAAACGTGGAATTAGCGATGAGACAGATGAAATATGTAAATAATCATCTTTGAATGACTACTCAATAAAAAATATCCAGGTAAAACAATGACTATCTAATTAAAGGACTAATAGTAGGTTGAATATTATTTAGATTTTTTTTAAATATGCTCCTATTTTCGATCAACTGTGAAACGTGAACATTAAAACCAATCACCCCCCCACGTTTACACCCTCTTTGACTGAAGTTCTGACACAAACATCATCTCTGTAATTTATGTGCCCTCCGGAAACGGATTCTCTTCTTCGTGGCGGTTTCAAAATAGAGGTCCTCTGCTGTGCGCGGTCGGTCACGTGACGCCTGTGTTTACAGACATCCGGAGAATCATGGAGGACAGTGCAGGCAGTAATCCTCAGTCTGTGGGGCTGACTGAGAAGTTCAAGTCGTGGCTCTCCTGGTCGTGGACCTACGTGTGCTTCATCTGGCTGGGCATGGTGCTCATCATGCTCTACGTGCTGTGGAGTCCGCTGAAGCTGCAGGAGAGCCTCGCCTCAGGTACACGGCTGCTGATGCTAGCTAGCCGCGGCTAGCTGCCGTTAGCCTCCGGGGAGGCTGCAGCAGCCAGTGAACCGGAGCCGGCTCTGACAGCTCGGTACCACAGGGATGATGCTGGTTAGGAGACAGTAGAATGTCTGTATGAGATTTAGCAGACACTGGGTCAACATAAGCAAAGAGCCAGTGTTGTGTTGTTTGTCTTGTAACGAGATATGCTACCAGCAGCCTGGTGTTTCAGTCCTCCTGCTGTTTATTTGATTGATTTGATTGAATCCATTCATTCCCTAACCTGTCCCTCTCCTCTCTGTCCGCCTCCAGCATCAGTGTTTCTAAACACTCTCACCCCCAAGTTCTACGTGGCTCTCACTGGAACCTCCTCCCTCATCTCTGGACTAATCCTTGTGAGTTATTGGATTTCTCCTCCTGTTTACATACAATTATCATCATCTACTTGTTTTGCCAAATGTATGTTTGTTTTAGGACATTTTAAGGAGAGGTGCCTCATTCATTATGTTCTGGACACAAGGGCCAGAAACTTTATGACGATAAAGCGCGTTCACGTCACTCGATATCAGTAATAATCCCGATAAATGGCTGAAATAGCCTTTTTGCTCCTGAGTGATAGTTTCGGTTTAAACACCTATTTTACAAATTTGAGGGCGACCGATCATGTGTTATACCTCCTTACTCTGCACGATACACAATGCATAATTAATATATCTATGTATATTGAACCCTCGTCCTATTGCTATTGAGGAAAATTATTTTCACACATGGCAGTATTTGCTCTGTCAAAAAATGATTTAACAATGTATCTGAAGTCAATATGTTGTTTACAGTCTGGGTTGCTCAGCTCAAGTGCAGTACACATGAGTTACCTTCTTTTTTCTATGGTTGGGTGATAAAATATTATCATTTCATCATGATGGTTTTCAATATTGACTGATATGAACATTTCTTATCTTATATAATTTTTGGCCATACTGCCCAGTTTCAGTTTTTATAAAAATATGCCCCAGTTTTTCCTCAGGGACCATGTTTCCTCCCTGAGCTTCGGTGGAGTGACACAAAAATGAGCCCTAGGCTATTGCTGCTGTACAAAAATTGTCTTGTCTATAAACCCAGGCATCGTTATTAAATGTGAAACCAGAATGAAAATGTATCATAGTGTACCCGAGGACATCAGCACCTGTGTGCAGTGGTTTGTAAAGCATGACGTGGGGAGCAGAACAAAGATTGAATGAATTTGATTCATTTGGGTGCAATGAACCAAGAGTGGGCTCATGCTAACAAGGTCTTTAATATTCAGGTTTGAAAGATTTATTCAGTGTGCAATGTACAATGTGGTACAGGTATTGTATTGGCAGGGAACCAAAGAAAAAGAGACAAAACTTTGTCTCATTTATGGTTTATGAATGTCTGGTCAGTGTTTTTGTCTTGTTGTTTACCTTTCACCATGTGTGTTCTCGCCACAGATATTTGAGTGGTGGTATTTTCGTAAATATGGGACCTCGTTCATTGAACAAGTGTCCGTGAGCCACCTGCGTCCTCTCCTGGGGGGGGTGGAGAGCACCTCCACCACCGGCCTGTTCTCATCAGTTAATGGAGAAGCAGAACCAAGACCCAGTGTTTCAGGTAAATGTTTCTGTGATATGAACCATAACAGCAACACTGCTCATAACATTATCAGCACTAATAACAATATCTCCCCTTTGCTAGAGTGTAAGGTCTGGAGGAACCCTCTGAATCTGTTCAGAGGAGCAGAATACAACAGGTATGTGTTGGTTCTAAAAACATGATTTTGGTTTGTAGAAGTGTTTGGCCATCAAGTAAATTATTTATAAAGGTGCAGTTTGTGTATTGGGTGCGAGGAAATTAATTCATTTTCACTTGATTCCCTTTGGATAACAAAACTGTGCATTGTAGGTACACCTGGGTAACAGGGAAGGAACCCTTAACGTACTATGATATGAACCTGTCTGCTCAAGACCATCAGACCTTCTTCACAGGAGACACTCAGCAGTTACGGACGGAAGACGCCGGTGAGTTTGAAACATTAAAGAGAGGTGTGATATTAATAGCTTTTGGAAGACGTTTCTCTGGTTCTTCTGGTTCACATGACTGCTTTTTGTTGTGGGACTTACTGACTTGAAAGCATACAGGTTGTGTCGATGTGATGAGTTTCCTGTCAAGTCCATAACAAACGTGAGTTCATTCTCCCCTTGCAGTGATGCAGAAAGCCTGGAGAGAGAGAAATCCTCAAGCAAGGATCAGAGCAGCTTACCAGGCCATAGAGATGAACCAAGAGTGGGTCCCATATCTTACACAGTTGCACACTATCTCCTTAAATACTGTATCTACAAACATAATACTGAATCTCTTTAAATAGCATCTGCTGTTGTAATGCACTTAAAACTCAGTGTAGTTCTGTAAGCCTGCTTCACGTAAGCGCATTAATTCATTAACATGATTATTTAATGCCTGTTCAATGGCGTTTTCATACTCACATTATTGCCTTTATTGTGGTAAGCTGGTCATGTCCATGAATCTGTTGACATCTAATCTGTCCCCTTGTGTCTCGCATTTGCATTTGTGTGTACAGATGTGCTGCTGCCTACGTGCTCCTAGCAGAGGAGGAAGCCACAACTATCACAGAAGCTGAGCGCCTCTTTAAAAAAGCATTAAGTATTGGTAAGGATGGATTAGGGTCTATACAGCAAGTACAACTAGCTTCAGCATAAATTTAAGATACTAGTTTTAGAGAAACTAAATGCACGTCACACCTGTGATTTACACAATGTTACAACATAGGTAAGTACAGTTATATATAGAACACACAAATATGTCCACACCCACCTGTGGTGATGAAGTAAAACGCCTGAGGCCCTGGTTTAATTTGATCAATGTCACTCATGTTTTAAAACCTGTCGCCTGAGGAGTGTGTTGTTTATTGAGTTTCTCATATTTTCTATCCACAGCTGGAAAAGATATCAACTTACTGGTGTACATTAAACGCAGACTGGCAATGTGTGCACGTAAACTGGGGCGGATTAAAGAAGCAGTGAAAATGATGAGAGATGTGAGTTTGAAAGTCTTTCACACTTTACAGTTTTTGCTGCTTTAGTGTGCATCTGGTCAAATTGCTAATGCAACTGAGTAACTAACTTAAGCAGAAACACCTACTGTATATGAAACAGTGACGGTGCAGGCATACAAACACATGTCATGTCAATCTGATGTTTTATTTCCGTACAGTTAATGAAGGAGTTCCCGCTGTTGGGAATGTTAAATATTCACGAAAACCTCTTGGAGTCGCTACTAGAGCTTCAAGCATATGCTGATGTCCAAGCAGTCCTCGCCAAATACGATGGTAAGAACAGAACCAATTAAAGACGCGATTTGTTTTTTGTTTCTCAAATTAATGACACAACTTACTGTCATAAAATCTGCCCTGAAAATGTACTGAATGGTTTCTGTCGCATGACCCTAATTTATTCTGCCATTGCAGACATCAGCTTGCCAAAATCAGCCACTATATGTTACACATCTGCACTGTTGAAAGCACGGGCTGTGTCTGATAAGTACGCTTCCTTTTGATTCATAATGTTTAAAATATCTGTTGTATACAATCAAGTATATTTAACTCCTCAAATTTGACGTGACGTCTTTGGCTTCAGTGACAGGAGAATGAAACAGTGGCTGATTTGAGGTGTGATCCCACAGGTTCTCTCCAGAGGCAGCGTCCAGGCGGGGGCTGAGCACAGCAGAGATGAACGCTGTGGAGGCCATACACAGAGCTGTTGAGTTCAATCCACACGTGCCAAAGGTCAGCCATCCGTCAAACTAATGACTGTCACAGAGAGTCTGTGGGTCTGTCAAACCTATTGATCACTTTACAATGTGATGTTGAGTTGTAACCATGCATAAAGGTGAATTGGCTTTTGTTGAGTCAGTCCTCTTGAAAAGCCTGTTTTACATTTGGCTATAAATTGATAATCAGTATTAATTATCTACTTAAATTATTTCGGGAATAATCTTAACACCGTTTTGACTCATTCTAGCTTCTGAAACCTATGATACATCCTCTGGTGATTATCAGGATCTTATAGAACTGGGATAAATCAATTCACATCCCGATTCTGGACAGGCTTCTCTTATTGGAATTTATGCATTGACGTATATCGTCGTCTATTCAGCTGCTATATACCTATTAAAAATATATTTAATCTGATCACACAAGGCTCACATTAGTGACGTGTGAAGTTTACACCCAAAGAAAGGTAAACAGTTCTGTCAACAGTCAGAAGTGGTGTTACTTTTCAAATAGAGCAGCCCGCACTCCAGTGATACTCTAGTCCACCTCCAGGTGTCAGTGTAGGTCACAGGTTTCTCTCAGTTCATTTTTGCACACCTCCAGTTGCAGGCTGTAAATCACTGTTTATATGTGCATCTGTTCATTCTTTCTCACTATTTGATTGATTGATTTGTAATTTTACAGTTATTTTAAATGAAACACGATTTGTCCCATCAAATGTGTATTTGCATTTATCATGTGACTATTACAAGAATTTACGAAAAAGCATTTGTGTGTTTTACAGGTACTTTCTTCTGAATTTTAACTTTAGATCTTTCAAAACACTGTAACCATAAAGTATAACAGTCAGGATACTGTGTAGTAGAATCCAGCTCTATCTCTGCGGGTGAACCAGGGCACACATGTGACTACACTGGATATCCCTCTGGCCTTTTCACACCAGTTCCCACAGGGTTGTTGATTGATGTCACACACAGAGACTTGCACAGTTGTAGCACAGTTTTGTCGTAGTTTGGCCTTTGTAGTGTGGTGTTGTTTCATCTCCTCATCTGAGAGCGAGAAAGAGAATAAGTGTGTTTGTATGTGCGGTGAGGGCGGGGGGGGGCGGGGGGGGGGGGGGGGGGGGGGTTAGACATCAGCCAGCACTTTGATCCAGCCTTTGATTATAAAGAGAGGGCCCTCATCTTCAATGTCTTTCCAGCCGCTCCCTCCCAATCCTGCCCAGAGGCAGCCGTCCTCTGGCCTCTCATCACGTACCCTCATCCCGTCTCTTATCCTCTCATGTTCCCTCGTTCTCTCTCCTCTCGTGTTTGAGTCTGAATATGAACACCGCTATCGACTCTATCGAAATTACTCCAGTGAGTGTATGGGAATAACGACATGACATGGAAATTGAAATTCGTAACCTACCTTTTGCGATTACTTGTTTTATCTTTATCAAGCATCTGATACGTACTCAGGCAGAGTTGTATAGCGAAAATGACTTGAGTGGTGAAGGAGGCCGTTATTGCTTTGTGTTTCCTGACATGTCTCAACGGTGAGTGCACCTGTGACTCAGGCCTGTTTAGACACGGGGCTGATATTTGTCCTCTTGTGTAGATGTGCACGCTCTGGTAGAGTTTCTTGCTTGGTAGGGATCCAAGTATTGACTTGTTTCATTATGTAGGATTATTTGATTGATTGAGGAATTGTGTAATGTTTCAAATTGTGAGTTTGAACAAAACTATCATCAGCAACTGATGACACAGTGAAATCTGTCAGTAACAGATGAGAAGGAATCATCCGTCCACAAATTAATAACATGAACCTTTGTCAAAAGCTAAACCTACTGTTATGTCAGTTATTAATTAAGCTCCAACATACAACACTGAGTCCAGTATAATTAAAATGTGACTAAACATCCCGCCTACATCTACCAACGTCCCTGTGGAGGACAAATAATAATTAAGCAAGGCATTAATTAAGTTTTATATCTGTATTACAAGTGAAGGTTTCATAAGAAGCATTAAGTTTGCATTGCTATCGAGAAGCCTTATTAGATAGACAGAGAGATAGAGTTTACTGAAACAGGCTTGTAAGTGGAACCAGTCACCATTTTGATCTCTAGCGTAAGAACAGTACTTTCCTCTCATTAATCAGTCGCCCCTAAGGAAGCGTGTTAGCCCCCCACTGCTCTAGTGGAGCTGCTCAGTGACAACCAGATTAGACTGTGGTTTTACAGCACAGCTCCTGGGCATGAATGTGTTTAAGTCAAGTGTGCACGGGCCATGTGCCTCCATGAGTCACAGCGGGGCTTTGAGCCTAATCAAGCACTGCGACTGTAAAGTTCTCACAGGGACTTTGCGAACATGCTGATATTTAGCAGGTGTGATGTTTCCCACGTTCCCCTTCAAAGTTTAGGCTGTTAGCATGCTCACATTTGCCAAGCAGATATAATCTGAAGTACAGATGGGAATTTGATAATTTTCTCAGAAACCCAAGGAAAAAAGATACATTTTTACATGATGATGGTGCTAGGGAAAAATTCAGGGAACCACCAAGGTTCTTGCAATTCATCTCGTCCCATGGGTGTCTTTACAAAATTCCATGGTAATCTAATATTCCAAATTTACTATGAATGGTAAAAATCTACCTGCAATTTGGGGGATCACAACATTCAATAGGCTCCATAATCTTGGAAACATAAACATCTGCAAAACATTTTGTACCAATTCAAGCAGTCGATGTTTGAGATGATCGTCCTTCTCGCAATGATTTTGAGATATTTCTAAGGATAAGTGAAAATATTAGTTTGATAAAAATTTGAATCATCAAAGTCTGTAGGAATAATCCTCTTGCGAGCACGGATTTCTACCCAAGATACCAGGATTTTCTTTATTTTTACTTTCTTTAAGTTGGCCACATAGGCCGTCAGCCATGGCGAAGGTATCTTCTCTCCGACTGCTCCTCTATTTTATGCTTGCATGGTCGGCTGTGGCTGAGGGGTAAGAGCGGTCATCCTCTAACCAGAAGGTCAGCAGCTCGATCCAAGTCTTCCCCTTCTGCGTGCCGAAGTGTCCTTGGGCAAAAAAGCTGGCCTCAGCTTGGCCTCATAGAAAAAGTGCTGCCCAGTAGATGCACTGTATAAATATGTGTGTGGGTGAATGGCAAACTGTACTGTAAAGTGCTTTGAGTGGTCATCAAGACTGGAACAGTGCAGTATAAAAACAGACTATTTACCACTTAACAGGCACCACTCAGTAGCCTCTGCCCCCCTTGAACAGGTGGACTAATGAAGGAACATGGGTAGGTCAAGCATTAAGTGTGTGGGTGTTTTATCAAGCATGCCAAGGAGCTTATGTATGAATATAATGCAAGGCTACATCACATGAGCTCATTCAAACTGCTGAAAAGGCTGTGCACACAAACGCCTCAACCCCACAGCTGTTTCAGTGCACACCATCCTCCTCCCTCATGACCTCTTCCCCTTTTCCCTCTCCAGATCTCCATCTTGCTCCTATTTCCCTCCTCTTCCCGTTTGTTCCCTTCCATTTTCCTCTCCTCCTCATCTTCTTGTCCTTCTCTATTTATTCTCCTCTCCTCTGCCTCCTCCCTTTTCTCCATCTGTCTGTCCCTTCCAATCAGCTTCCCTACCAGCCAGTGGTTAGGAGGCTGACAGTTTGCCGGATTCTTGGACAGCTGATCAAGTGTTCCTGTTACCTGAGTCTGCTTTGCATTTACATTTACCGCCACTTTGGTCCATACTCGTTCATTGTGGAGCAGGCAGGGCGACCTGATCCCATCTACCTTGCTAGTTTACTCCACTTTGGAGCGCAGTTTCTCATCACACCCCATTCTGGTTGACACGCTCACATCTAGGACGCCTGTCAAGACTCAGAAACCTCGACCCTTTCTTAGTTTACCTCTGAAATTGGCTTTTTGGTTTGTGAATTGAGACCAAGTGGCAGCGCTGTGTTTGTTGTGAATTAAGATGGATGAGGTGTGATTCAGAGAAGGAAAAGGATGTAGTTACAATTTGCCTCATCGCAGCTGACTTCAAGACGAATGTTGTGTGTTTTCTGACACTTTTCGCTCCCTTGGCAGAGGTTGGAGTATCTGGTAGCAGCATTTATTGACTATGAAATTCTTAATCTTTGTTTGTCCTCCTAAAGCCAACACCTGTTTGTCTTCATGTTCTTTCCCTGTAAGCGTGTGTGTTTGTCCAAACCCTTATAGAGCAGCTACAAGGCTGATGTCATTGTTGCCTGTGTGTCCCATTGTGAGAAGCAAAGTGCTGCAGATTAGAATCAGAAGGCAGCTTATGAGTTATGCTCTGGGCTTATGACTGCCCAGGGATAAAAGGAGAGCACATGAAACTCAATCCCTTCATCAAAGAGGCGACGGGGAGTGGAGAAGCAGACCGAAGAACAAGAGAGGGAGGGAGGCCAGCACACAGGACTGAGGTGTCACCATTTCTAATGCCGTGGCATGCGAGGAAGGACAGCTGAGCAGCCGGTCTCTCTAAATGGTTAATCTTAACACACAGAGGACCCAGACCTGCATGGCCGCTATACACTGTCCTCTCATTATCAGCAGCTGACTGATATGGAGGAAGAACTATATGTAACTGTAAAATATCCAGCTTCAACAAAAGACAGACTTGGCCTGCTTCTCTGCAAAATGATCAAATCCCAAGTTCATGATCAGGCCACACAGGAAACTTTCCGATAGGTCGTTCAGTTCTTGGTGCAGATCTCGACACATTGAAGCATGATTTTAAATGAATGGCTGTTATTTTAGCAGTCACATCAGTTGCTCTGTGCTCAAAAAGTGATGAGAAGTGATTGGTTTTTGCTCTTGAGCTGGCCGCCGGTCACCGGTGCCGAGGGAGAGCGGAGGATGGTGAAAGATTTGTGAGCAGAATCAAGGAAGCCGAGGTGGTGAAGAAGATTTAGGCAGACATTCAAGTGTCTTGGCGGGAGCAGAGAGAGCTGATTTAAATAACTTGGACAGGATAAGTGAGGAGAGCAAACAGGCAGCTTCTGGTTGTCTCTAGCCACCGATCCTTGTAATGACTACAGAGGGTGTAAGGATGGGGAGAGAGCAGGACAGAAGACAGGGTGGTCTACTGGCGTGAGTAAAGAGGAGTAAGATGGATGAAGAGGGGCTTCTCACCTGTTGCCTGTGGGTGCCAGCTTTAGTGAGCCTGTTCCCATGAGGGTGGTGAGTGAGGCACATGCAATGGAGCCTCCTTCACTGTCTGAGTATGACTTTGGTGCTGCAATGCAGTCGGGTGGTGAATGTTTGAGCTTGTGATGCAGCAAAACAATGAAGGAATGAGGTATTTCAAATTATTTTTAGATCGTTTTATTTTTTCTCTGTTACCATATTTTGACCTAGTGTGCAAATAAATTAGTAGTAGTAGTAGTTCCATTAAAATCCAGTCAAGCTGCACTAAAATTCCACATATTCATAGATATTAGTCCCATTATAATGCCTGATTTTATATCAGAAAATGCCCACATCTCTGTTAAAAAGCGGTCCAGGATCTGCCCAATTGAATGGGTTCTTTCACCTCCTTCCATCAAGTTTTTTGTGGAAATCCACGAAGTAGTTTTGGCATTATCCTTTTGCCAAACAAACAACTAAACCAACAGGGGGGAAAACATGACCTCCTTGGTGGAGATGATGAGTATTCTCCCTAATGGGGGGGTGAAGGGAGAAGAATAAGATGCTGAGTAATTGCTGGACTGGTGGTGATGCAGGTTAGTTCAGGTCCTAGAGGTGAGGAGAGTGAGAGACACAGTGGAGGCAAATTCCTAGTTTCTTTACCAGTGACAGACAATTGGAAAAAGGGATGAGCTAGGTTGGACGGCCTGGGCAGGCTGTGATCATGGGGGCGAGACTGGAGACAGAGGATATGGCAGGGGGAGATGGGTGAAGCAGCATGGTCTGGCTGGCTGGCTGAGCCTGTGACCATGGAAGGGATTAGACAGGATTAGCTGTGGGGTAACCTTCCCAAAGTGTCAGTCTGAGATCCAGAGCGCTGTGACGCTAGCCGCCTGGGAATCCAGAACAGGGGGCCCCAGCCCTGCACATGGGTTTTGTTTAACACAGACTCCTGCCATGCTGGCACCACAGACATAAATCACACAGAGGGGCAGGTTCATCAAAGTCATTATGCAACCATTAAAACTTATCCATTGACAAAGGTTGGCCGTTTTTGAATAATGCAGAAAACCAATATACAATAATATTCTCCCATTGTTATTTCTGGATGCTTGGTCTGTGTTATGTCAGAAAAGCAGACCTGTTCTATAGTATGTAACTCTGGATGTGGGTCTTTATCAGCACAGTGAACTGACTGACTCACTGGGACAATCTTACACAGTAGGGAAAGAGAGGAGGGGTGAGTGCGGGATGTTACACATTCATGGAATGAATCTACTATACTGTAACAATAACACACACAGAGATTTGGAAAGCTTTTCCCTCCCACCTTGAACAATTGCAAAATAAGGCCCTTGACAAATACCTCCCATAGAAAAAATATGTTTTCACTCTGCAGGGAGTGAGCCTGGGGGAATTGCTCAATAGGATAGGGTGAAGTCAAGTGTTGACTGAGAAGCCAGCAGAAAATGAATGAATGAAACCATTAAAGCTGCTTGAAGTAATTTGTGACCACTAGGGACACTCTTTTTTTTTTTTTAAGGACCAAACTCTCATCAGCGCAATTTAGGTTCATGTCTCAGCAAAAAATAAACGTATCTAATAAATCAACATTCTTGTTAAGTCCTCTTTCTGACCACCTTTCAAACGTAAGGATGGAAATATTCACTTGTGGTTGGATTCACATACATAATAGTCAGTATAAAGCTACATTATATAAGAAATAATGGCGGTATACGTCAAGTGTCCTCAAATGTGTTCAAACCTTGCACATTTAAATAACAAGGTACACAACATAGAATGTATCTAGAGAAAACTGAGGCAGAATCATCTGGACTATTGGGGACTGTCTATAGCATTAATAATAAAACCCTGCCTCCTCCGTGTTGGCAGATTGGAAATGTACAAAAAGAAACTAAAGGTACATAAATATAATCCCTGTCCTTTACGGTAGTTCTTATTTCACTGAGGTATGTCTAAGTTTGGTTTTAATTCATTATTTGATGTTATGTAAACACAATGAAACATCATGATCGACAGCTGAGACCGACTTGCGAATTTGCGATTGGCAGAGAGCATTTATCAAAGAGACCATTGCTCCACATTAGGATCAGAACTGCATAGACTCCGGCTCCAAGTTCCTTCAATGTGAGGAAGAGGAGATGTGCTTTCCAACTTTATATGTATACACTATATATTTGAAATCTGATATATTTCACAAACAACTTTTTTATTCAATCGCCATTATTTCATGCTGGAAATGTATTGAATATGAAACCAGATGTTTACATTGGTGAGTGCAACTGGGATTCATCCAGATAGAAATACATGAACTGAAAAGCCGTTTCTGTGGCTGAGCTAAATTGTGAAAGCAGAGTTGAAGCAAACATTGGCACACTGTTTCTAAAGTAATCTTTTATCAGATGACCTCTACACTGCATGTATATGTGTTATATACGTGTTTCCTCTCCTTCTTTACTTTAGTACTTATTAGAGATGAAGAGTCTGATCCTGCCTCCAGAGCACATCTTGAAGAGAGGTGACAGCGAGGCAGTGGCATACGCCTTCTTTCACCTGCAGCACTGGAAGAGGGCGGAGGGAGCCTTAAACCTACTACACTGCACCTGGGAGGGCAGTATGTATTACGTCTACTTCTTCCATTGCACATCACTACATTGGAGGAATTTTCATTTTGTTCATTGTCAGCAATACATTTGTTTAGACATTTTGCTTGAGTTATTTTGAAGTGAATATAACCTCTGTGTGAATTCAGAAGTCACTATTGTGTTGCACTTTAATCTAACTATCTTCTTGCAAGCTGCTCCTCATTTTTACATTATTGTGTCATCGGTTTTGTTTCCACAACACACCCACAAATACTCATTATACAGGAATGAACTTATTCATCACTGGAAGGAATGTCATTGTGGTATTTTATCCCTCTGTATAGTGTTAGTGTCTATACACCCTGGTCAACTCTTACCAGTTATGTTGTTTGTAATAATTTAATACTGAATGCGGTTTCCTATTTGCTCCTTTATCTGTCTTTCCAGCCTTCCGGATAATTCCGTACCCGCTGGAGAAGGGTCACTTGTTTTACCCTTACCCAGGATGCACAGAAACAGCAGATAGGGAACTACTGCCCTGTAAGTCGTAACCTACCTACCTCCAATCAACTGATATGAATGATAATCCTCTGACT
Organism: Limanda limanda; assembly: GCF_963576545.1. NCBI lineage: Eukaryota > Metazoa > Chordata > Actinopteri > Pleuronectiformes > Pleuronectidae > Limanda > Limanda limanda. The sequence continues at coordinate 3,618,734 of NC_083639.1, forward strand.
ACTTAAACCCTGTTTATCCTTATCTGACCTCATCTTGCTTTCTCCTTCTCTCTGATCTTCACTGTAGCTTTTCACGAGGTGTCTGTGTACCCAAAAAAAGAGCTTCCCTTCTTCATCCTCTTCACAGCAGGCCTTTGCTCCTTCACTGCCATACTGGCCATGCTCACACATCAGTTCCCTGAGCTCATGGGTGTGTTTGCCAAAGCAGTAAGTCATCATCAGTTGTTCTCTGATCTCTTTACCTGTCCACGTTTAAAATGCAAGTTGTTTGTCACTAACTGTCGTGCTCTAATTTATTTAGAGCACGACAGACGTATCAGTTTGCTGATAATAAATCAATATGAGCCTTTCACAGATGTATCTTTAGTGTGGTTCATGTTTTCTGATATACAAATATGCAAAATAAATATTCATATTCATATTAAAACAATAGGAAATAGAAAACGTGGATTTATGTTTACATTTAATTTTATTAAACTTATTACTATGTGGTTAGTATTTGTGTTTTCTGTTCATTGGTAGTTATTTATGATAAAGTTTACAGTTAAACTGTAAAATATTAATCCTGAATTACATTTCTTTGTCATAAGGGTTTGACAACAATATTTTAGTGATCATTGCCAATTTTCTTTTAATAATATATACACATCAGCTGATATATCCCTAATATCAGTAAAATAAAATTGAATCTGTATTGGTCAAGTTAATTTGAACCCTGTGCTAATCGCTGCTTTCCGTCTGTCAGTAAAACTGAAGGCTCATGGGAGTCGTAGTCCTGTGAAAGTCAGCAGTTACCGCCAAAACAAGCTGTAGTACATCTTAAACCATCACATCAGCAAACATACCAGTGTAAACTTGTAGCCTTAAAAAGAAACTTAAAATGCACGACTTCCTTCTACTGTGTATTTTTTAAAGACGTGCACAGTCATCTGTTTCGGCCATTTTGGCAAACTCTTTTGGCTTAGCCTTTGTTTATAGTCATCCTGTTTATTAGGGCCTGTCTTTACAGATGCAAAAACAAGACTACAGAGTACATCTAGTGCTCTTCTTTCTGTTATGAGAAAAATTGGGCGTGGATGAGATTTAACAGCAGGGCAGAGCCTGGTGTATGTAATAGGTAACAGAGTGAATTAAAACCATTGAGGGAGGAACACAGAGGTCCTTGCTGCATTCTGAAGAAAAAAAATCCCTTGGAAAGAAAACTGAGCAAGATGAGGCAGCAGTGGTGATTGTGGCCGTCTGCTTTTCCTTTTATTTATGTGAACCAGACATGTAGAGTATGGTAGTTGAATATGTTTCATGTATTCAATGGGATTAAAAAGCACTTGATTTGCACTGGCCTGGCCGGGACGATACGTCCACTTATGAGACTATTAAAGTGTCAAGTGCATCAAGAACACCTCAAGTAGTTTCAGTGAGAAACCATATTGTAATATTTTACATCTGACTGTTACTAGTGAACCTAAATCACAAACATGTGCATTTTCAAAGTTCTTTTATACACATATGTAATATACTGTATTCTTGATTCTTATCATAGATCTAAGTTGATATAATTTCTCATTTTATTATAAAACATGATTGATTAAGTTGATCCTTAAGTAAAATTATCTTCTTTTCAGGCTAGTTTGCATTAGAGTAAAACGCGTTGGTCGATATCCTATTTTACAACTTACAATGGAAAAGTTGACACGAATAGTATCGTGATATGATTAAAGCCATTTATTTGACCTCTAATGACTGTAAACCACAATCCATACGACCTCCTTTGAGAGGTTTCATTGTTTAGACAGCCAGACTCATAATATCTTTTTACATGGTTTCATGGCTCAGGGTTTTTTCTGTATTTTTCATATCTGCAAACATGAAGGCTGATACTGATCATCTGTGAAAGACTCATATCGGCCAACTGAGGAATCAGTGGGCGCTGATGATAATTCAGATTTGACCCTTTCTTTAGCTAAAGCAATAGTTTGTTCACAATTAATGTTTATTTGTTTGTTTACTTTTTATGTCAAACCACTGTTTCCAGTGTCAATAATGAAATGACACTGTCACCCTCCTTAGGTTTATTTACATTCATCTTTATTTAGAAAAAGAATGAACCAGTGAAAGTGATGGATTTGATGTATAAAAGTGTGAGGACATGTAAACCATGGATAGTATAAAGTGTATCTGTCAGCACTGTTTCTACAAACAAAGTTTAAAAAATGATGACACAGAGACAATGCTGTTATACTTGAGGAAGCTCCTGGATTACATGTATATAAAGGTTCAGCTGTGTCCTGCTGCTTTGCAACTGCACTGTTTCCTGTTACCTTAAAAAACCCTGCTCATGGTGCCCCCATGTTTTAAGTGTCCAGTGCTCCTAATGGGTTTGAAACCCAATATTATTATTGGACACATTATGGCATTTGGGCTTTTTTTGCCAAGGTTTAAGCTATTTAGACTATTTTAGCACATCCATGCACTTAAAAGTAGGTGAAGTCTACTCTGCTTCTATAGTTTTCCTAATGTTGCACCTTTATGTTTCAAGAAGGAAAATAAGCAGGAAAATTATGAAAAAGTTATTGGATCATAAGTATTTGTGGGGGTAGACAAGGGAAATGTTTTAGCTGAGGCTTTGAGATGGAATTTATAACATTTGCTTCAGTGAAATCATGAATTTTCTTTTCAAGTGTTTTTCTTCCTCTTTAAAATGTTTTCCGGGCATTCAGCTGAAAGAAGCTCACTCTGCTTTTTGTCCCTCTCAGTTCTTCAGCACACTCTTTGCACCCCTGGGTTTCTTCGCAGACAAGATGGAAAGCTTCATGCCGTCCAGTTTTTGGCACCAGCTGACTCGGATCTGACCCCATCTCACACACATACACACATACACACATACACAGACACACACACAGACGCACACACACACACACTTATACACACCATTATCACTCCCAACACAAACACACACACACACAATACACACATATACACGTCAATACCACTCCAAACCCTCAGACAAAAAGTGTTTGCTCTCCTGTCTTCAGCATTACTGTCCACTTGCTGCACTGTTACTGATTATGTTGGCAGAGGTTGTATCAACACTGCAAAACCACTCTTAAGATGCTCTCCCACATTGTCCCAGCAGCCAGAGTTTTTCCAAGAACACATTTAAAGGGTCCCATTTCCAACGTTTTCTCAGGGACACTCATTGGTCATTGTGTTACCACGGGGCAATTACACATTTTTTGGATATCCCCCGTAGCCTGATTTTGATCTTCGTACAAATCGTCCTAGGTCAAAGGCAAAACTAAATCATGACCAAACTGAAACGGCTGTTTTCTGGTACGTGGAGTATTTGGTATTGGGAACCTGTGTGTCCTATACCAGCCCTCTGTGGCCCGCAGACCTCCAGCTGGGCAGATAAGAAAAAGTCTGCGAGAGCTCCTAAAACAGAGCTGTGATTTACAGCCTCCGAGTGGCTGCAGTGTATACAACACCTCGGCAGTTCAACAGTTGTTACCATGGCATGACACCTCAGCACTATATCACTGGGGCAACCGCCGCCCCCACAACATTGAAATGTAAATGGAATCAGCACTTTTTGCAGCCGCTCATGGTATCAATAGTTTTCTTGATTGCCGTACGAATTGTTCTAAGTCAGCGTGTTGGTCAACAAGCAAAAAATTATAAAGGCACACAGCACAACCACTGGAACAACTAGCTGTAATACATGCGGTAGAATTGCAGTAATTCTGAATATATTGCATTGAGTTCTTCAGTTAGGGTCATCATAACTCACTCAGTATATATTCAATGAGCCGATTGCATTTAGAGATAGTGAGTCAAACAACCAGACATAGACATATTGTACAAAGTGACAGTCATTTGACCTGATAAGTACAAAATGTCATTTGTTGATTCTGTTGCTTCCAGCTTCGAAGTGTTTGCTTTTCACTAAGTAATTAAATACACTGAGGTACCAGAACCACTTTTCTGTAAAGTATAATGTAAAAACTATCTGAAAACATAACACAAAAACAAATGTGCCTGAAACTGTGATAAAACCTTTTGGTCTATAGCCTGTACATCAGTGTTCTCTACCTCAGAGATAGTAATGTTGTGATGTCACATGATCCCAACACTTGATAATTGTTGTTTATTATTTATGATGCATCAAAAGGTTCTATTACATTTAAACCTTCGGTCATGTTTGTTTTACTTCGTCAAATTGTGTGACTTGATAGTTATTACATTATAGGAAGCGACAGTCTCGTACAGCAACGGCCTGGGTGTGAAATTTGAGTAACATCATTCTGGCAACTCTTCACCCCACATGTGATTACATAGAAATGTGATGATAAAGTGCCTTTTTTTTTAAGTACATCACTAAAACCAACATAGATTTCAAGTTTAGCCGCGACTCGTTCCAATTTTAATGGACCAGATTTGATCAACAGATGCCTTCAAAAAGCTGTAAATTCATTCCGTGTCCAGTGAGGAGCGTCTATAGATTTACCAGCCAGGTAACAATGGCAACATGCAGTACATGCACATGATGTAATGGCACATGCATGTGTGTCATTGTGTTGCAAATTGTTTGGAGTTCAAGACACTGACAAACATGTGAAATGTAAGGACACATGCTGAAGACAGGAGAATGTTTGAAGCTGTTGCTATCCCTGGATTAGTTCGAAGGCAAAACGTACAATAAATTACTGTTTCAGTGCAACTTTCTCGAATGTGTGACATTTTTGTTTTGTTCTGGGGTTTTAGAAATGCTAAATTAAAAATGCCACTCTTGAGCTTCAGTGGCTGCACCTACCTTAGCCTGGATGGGACAAACGGGATTGCAAAGACACTGTTTTTCCAGGCGACCATAGACCGGTGATGACTGTAGCCAACTATTTTCAAAATAAAGTGAGAGATATAAATACTGTGCATTGTAAGGTGGCCGTCATTACCCCTCATCTTTTAAAATCACCTCTATATTGATGGGGAGACGGTGTCTTGTTCAAGGACAAACTACTCACTCTGCTTTTGTGCTATTGCTGCTCTCGGACTATATAAAGCTGAGAGCCATCATGCCCGTCATGATGATTATACCACTCCGCCAACATCAGCAGATGGTTTACTTGGCATGTTCCCAATGAACCACTAGTGCCACAATCATAGTCCATACACTCGCGCTTAAGTGGCGAGCAGCAGTAATGAAAATCGCTGCCGAGTGCTGTTGACAGGTGCTCAAGTGTTTGTGCTCCGTGTCAGAGCGGGTTTCATACGACGCATTAAAACCTGCGTTGCTCGCTGACCTCCATGGTTACGAGTTAGGAATACAGAGGAGAGAAGGTAAACCTGACGACAACAAATCAGAGTGAGACAAAGAAAGTATACATGTTTAAATTGATCATCTCACGCCTTTTACTGATCAGAATTTGCAACCATAAATGTACAGTATGAAAAATAAAATACCGAAATGAGGATTTGAGGTATATGCCTGTGTGGCAGGTGTTTCACAAACATTTCTGGCATTTGACCCACTAAACAAGAGTTTTTATTTGCTAAGACCTTGTTACGACACCTGTCATCTCGCCTCACCTGCATGAGTGAACTCTAGTGGACTGGGATCTGGGCTGTATGTGTCCCTGAAGGTCACACGCACCACATGTTGGTCTGGAGAACGGCACCCGAGACGAAATGAAGTCATAGGCTACAGCTCACGTGGTCAGGTGAGTCATGTCTATAAGTGGGTCAGTGCAAATGTTTCCTCCATCTGAGAAATCTGTACGTTGTGCAACCTAAGATCACATATTTAATTTATTTTGGGGTTTCGTCCATTTTAATTCCTGATGACCAACAAGTAGACGATGGTGCCTGGGTCTTGGAAACTGCTGCCATTTTGTCTTCCTCCAGCACATTAATGAATGAATCTCAGAAGAAAAGATTAGCCTACAACGTTTATTAAAAATAAACAAACACACAGAGTTGTGTGTGGGGGGGGGGGGGGGCTTCTTTCACTGGGCTACAAAGTCATGTGATCAAGTCAACACATATCTAACACTATAGATATATATTAAGACTAGACGTCTTGTTCGACGGAGTCGGACGTCACCACATGGCGGCCATCTTGCCAGAGGTTGCTCGCTCACCCATAACATTGTGTTGGTAGTGGTAAATAACCTTAACTTGCTAAATTTTCAACCGATTTTGAAACTACCAACACAATGTTATGGGTGAGCGAGCAACCTCTGGCAAGATGGCCGCCATGTGGTGATGTCCGGCTCCGTTGGCCGGCAACGCAGACAAGACATCTAGTCTTCTTTATATATATCTATGTCTAACACACCCTGTGTGAAGAGGCAAGGTATTTAAAGGGAAGTGCCCAGCCCACTAATTAGCCATTAAAGCTGTTTGCTACATGCTAATAATAATGAGCTACTTCCAACAGTGGTCATAGTAGCATTTTTTGAAGAAGTTAACCAGCCAACAGTTGCTAACGTGACATTTTAGGAAGAAGAAGTGAAGCAGCCACCAGTTGCTAATTGGACATATAATGAAGAAGCTAAGCAGCTAACAGTTGCTAATTGGACATATAATGAAGAAGCTAAGCAGCTAACAGTTGCTAATTGGACATATAATGAAGAAGCTAACCAGCTAACATTTGCTAATTGGACATATAATGAAGAAGCTAAGCAGCTAACAGTTTTTAATTGGACATATAATGAAGAAGCTAAGCAGCTAACAGTTGTTAATTGGACATATAATGAAGAAGCTAAGCAGCTAACAGTTGTTAATTGGACATAAAATGAAGAAGCTAAGCAGCTAACAGTTGTTAATTGGCCATATTATGAAAAAGCTAACAGTCTATAGCGGCAGACAGGATTAGTAGTTAGCTCTCTGTTGTTGCTACAACACTCAGGCTCCAGTTAAAACAGGAAGTGGTCCGCATGTCAGGCCTTGCACCAGCTCAGGTGCCATTGGTTTCATCCTTCATTTATCAAGGTAAGTTCTCTGTGGCCTGTTTGACGTCTTGTCTGTGTTCGTCTCATGTTTGTGTTCTTGATACCTTGCAGCTACTTTGTTTTTGCTTGTTCTTTGGCACAGTTGGTTCGTTATTTCCTGGTGAAACCTGGACACTCATGCTTAGAGTAGTTTGAGTGATATGGGGTTGAAGTGGTTTTGTGTCATGGCTGCTGCTTTCTCTACTGTCCGTTTGTTTCTTTTGTCAGCAGATGTACACAAAATGGTTTTCGACCAAACTGGAATTGGTCTTGTGAAAGATATGGAGAAAGAAAGAACCCATTTAAATTTGGCACAGCTCTGGAGAAAGGGCGGATCCAGGATTTCATTTGTCACGACCCGGCTCATGGTCGGACAAATAAAAGGAACTGCGCAGGTAAAAGTAACAAAAGGATAATTTATTTCCCTAACACAAGGGACCAAAATGACGGCAAAGCAAACCAAGAGAACACAATAGAAAACGAGGGGCTGCGGCGGAGCGGCACACCGCTCTCCCTCCGGAGCCAGGCGATGTCAGGAAGAGACTGAGGCAGGAGGAAGGACCAGCTTAACACAGGTTTGGGAATTGGCCACGCCCACCAGCTCATCACCTGCAGCTTGACAAAGCAGAGGCCATCATACACGCATACACACATCCACAGGCAGGAGGCCGTCACACCCCCCTCCCTGAAAAACGGGGCCCAACCCCGAACTCGACAATGGCTCCCTCATTATTAAACCAAAACCAATTTTTTTTTTTTTTTTTTTTTTTTTTTTTACTTTGCACATATATAGGCTACACATTCTACCTACTATAAAGTTTATTTTCTTCACAAATATATACATTCTACTTACTTTTTTTTTTTTTTTTTTTTTTACACGTATAGAGTTTACGATGGTTAAGGCACACACACAAGGGCACACACATCCGAGGACAGGAACACCAGCTGCTGTTGAGAACCACACAGCTCACTACGCGCATCTTCCACACCCCCACCTCAGCAACCTGGTACCAGTGGGAAGCAATTTAAGAGGGAAGGATGACAGAAGAGGGAACAGGAGCGCAACAGGACAACATCATAACAGCAATAAAGTCTTAGCTCAAACCTCAATCCTGAGGAACGCGAGACAGTGCGTCGGCTACGACGTTTTTTTCCGCACCCTTTATGTGTCTAATATCAAGCCAATGTGACTGTAGAAATAACAACCAACGTATCAGACGCTGGTTAGGACATTGCAGCGAGTTCAAAAACAAAAGTGGGTTGTGGTCAGTGTACACCACTACGGGTACCGCTCCAGAGCCCAAGTACACTTCAAAGTTTCTCAGAGCCCAAACTAAGGCCAGTGCCTCCTTTTCAATCGTTGAATAGTTCAATTGATATGAGTTAAATTTCTTGGAAAAGAAACAAACTGGTTTTTCCAAACCCAACTCATCGGCTTGTAACAAAACGCCACCTACTCCGATGTGACTAGCGTCGACTTGAAGCGCAAAAGGTCGGTCAAACCTCGGAGCGGCCAGGACCGGTGCTTCACACAGCAGAGACTTTATCCTCTCAAACGCCTGCTGACAGAGAGGAGACCACACAAATGGGACACGCATTTTAAGTAGATCAGTTAATGGTGCAACGACTTCTGAGAAATTACGGCAAAACCCCCTGTAATACCCCTCCAAACCCAGGAACCTCATCAGTTCCTTCTTAATAGTGGGCGGAGGATAGAACTGGACAGCTCTTATTTTCTCTGCAACGGGACGGACTTTACCCTGACCCACAACCCGGCCCAGGTACGTCACCGTGGCCCGTGCAAATTCGCACTTGGCGAGGTTGATGGTCAGGCGCGCCTCAGCCAAGCGCAGGAACAACGCACGGACACGCTCCACATGAGACGGCCACGAGTCTGAAACCACCACCACGTCGTCCAAATACACAGTGCACCCCTCTAAGTCCCCCAAGACTCTGGTCATGAGCCTCTGGAACGTGGCAGGAGCGTTTCTTAAACCAAAAGGCATAACATTATACGAGAAGAGACCATTTGGTGTAATAAATGCAGACAGGTCACGTGCACGCTCGGACAGCGGAACCTGCCAATATCCTTTCAACAGGTCAAATTTACTCACAAATGCGGCGTGGCCCACTTGGTCAACGCAATCCTCCATACGAGGCAGCGGGAAAGAATCTGGTTTCGTTACAGCATTTAGCTTGCGAAAATCAGTGCAGAACCTGAATGTTTTGTCTGGCTTCGGCACTAAAATGCAGGGAGATGCCCAACTGGAAAAGGAGGGAACAGCAATACAATTATCCAACATATACTTCACTTCCGCATCAAGGGACACACGTTTTTCAGGACTAACGCGGTAAAACTTTTGGCGAATTGGGAGTGCATCACCTACATCTATATCATGTTCAATTGCATTTGTTTGAGTAGGAGTGTCACCAAACAGAGATGGGAAGGAACTTATCACTTCAACTAGGTCGGCTTGTTGTGACTCAGACAGATGGCCCAACAGAAGATGTAATTTGTTCAAGGACTCAGAGTTTTTTAAACGACCTTGCTGCACCCCAGCATCAGCGTCGGGCAGACCATCCTCCACCCCGGCAGGCACCGACTGTGGAGGGTAAACCACAGACACTCTACTCACAGAACACACAGGCCGCGCAGGCCCAGAGGAGGCGGAGACAGCTTCACCTGGAGGGACACGTTCATAGTAAGGTTTCAATAAGTTGACATGACACATCTGGACACTCCGTTTACGATCAGGCGTAGCAATGATGTAGTTATGTTCAGACGTTTTTTTCTTTATTTCATAAGGACCTCCATACTTCGCCTGAAATGGAGAAGTAATGATGGGAAGTAACGCCAAGACCCGGTCCCCCTCACTGAACACACGCTTCTCAGCCCTCCGGTCATACAGTGTCTTCATCTTACTCTGTGCAGTACCCAAGTTTTTCTTTGCCAATACCCCTGCAGCATACAACCTATGACGGAACCCATTTACATAATCAAGTACATTTTCTGGTGGAGCAGCATCCTTCCATTGCTCGCACAAAAGATCCAGAGGGCCGCGCACAGTGTGCCCAAACACCAAATCGTTGGGACTGAACCCTGTGCTCTCTTGGGACACCTCCCTCGCCGCTAACAGTAACCAGGGCAACCCCTCCTCCCAGTCTCCGTCCAGTTTCACACAATATGTACGTAACAACGACTTCAGAGACTGGTGAAAACGCTCCAGGGCCCCCTGACTCTGAGCGTGATATGCCGATGCTTTATTGTGTTTAACCCCCAACTGTTTCAAAACTTGTGAAAACAGGTGAGAGGTGAAGTTTGATCCGCGGTCAGTTTGAATCACCTTCGGGATATCGAATATAGCAATGAACTGTGTCAGGGTGCGCACCACAGAACGCGCTGTGATCGTGCGTAAAGGATACGCTGCCGGATAACGGGTGGTTTGACACATGACAGTAAGCAAATAAACAGCACCCGACTTGGAACGTGGCAACGGACCCAAACAGTCTATAATAAGGTGTTCAAATGGCTGACCCACAGCCGGAATCGGAAACAGAGGAGCTGGTTTAATCACCTGATTTGGCTTCCCCGCAAGTTGACAGGTATGACAGGTTTTCACATACTCAGACACATCCCTCTTTAATTTAGGCCAAAAAAAGTGTTTCAGCACTCGGTTGTATGTTTTTCTCACCCCCCAGTGACCCGAGTCATCATGGGCCCGGCGAAGCACCGTCTCCCGGAGCTTCGAAGGCAGGACAATCTGGAGGACGGGATCCCCTACAAAAACGTCCCCGTGAGGCACCCATTTTCTCATGAGCAATCCCTTCAACAGAAAGTAACAGTGAGAGTCGTTCTTTACCTCCGACGCAGGCAACACCATGTCAAACAGTCCCTTTAGGGACGCGTCGGCTCGCTGTTCACTCTCCAACTCTTCCTGCGTAACTGAAAGGGAAACATCAGACAGGGAGAAACACCACCCATCTACTGCCTCACCATCACCCACGCCACACTCAGGCGGCTCTGGTGGAGAATGTTGGGACATAGACCGCGTCACCGCACACGCTGTGAACACTTCGGGGAAACTTATTTCATCCTCATCAGGCTGCTTCCTCACCAGGGGAACTGAGGAAACCACTGGAGACGGGGCCACATCACCCCACACACGCTCACCTGCAGCACCGTTACCCAGGATCAGAGTGACCCCCTCAACAGGCAGCGCCGGCCTCACACCCACAGCTATCTCGCCCTGGAAGAGATCAGAGTGTAATGTGATTTTGTGCAGAGGGACTTGCAAAACATTCATTTCCATACCTACAACAGGCACCCAACAACCTGTGTGAGTCTCAGCGGAAAAAGGCAGCACAGAAGCCTGAATGAAGGAATCAAAGGCCGCTGTGTCGCGAAGTATTTTAACTGGCACCTTCAACCTGCCCCCCACCAGAGAAACATGGCCACCAGAAATGAACGGCAGAAAAGACGCCAACCCCACAGACACGGATTCACCCCGAGCTGGCACACCCACCTCACTCACCGCTGGTGCGCGAGGCAACGAGACAGCGCAGCAAGCACCTTTTGGCTGCGCCATGGGACCCCCCTGGGGAACCCTGGGTTTAAGTGCGTAACAATCAGCTCTGAAATGACCTCTTTTATGACAATAACTGCAGGTTTTTTCAAAACCCCTCGAGTTACGTTCCCTGGCGTCGGATTTACCTGAACGACCAACATAACTCCCCAGAGCTGCCTCAGCACGCTCTGCAAACGGTCCACCACGGCTGCCACTATGCGCGCGCCACTCACCAAAAGAGCGTTTATGCGTCAACACATAGTCATCTGCCACTGAAGCAGCTTCAGACACACGTCTTACCTTGAGATCGTTAATGTGTTGTGCAATGTTTTCAGGTATGGAATTTTTGAACTGCTCCAACACAATTAACTCGGACAAATCCTCAAACGTCTCCACTTTTAACGCGGCACACCAACGCGCAAAATGACCCGCCAGGTCACGAGCAAACTCGAGGTGCGTCTGCTTCTCCACTCTCTTCAATGAACGAAAGCGCTGACGATAAGCCTCCGGCACGAGCTCGTACACTTTCAATACGGCAGACTTTACACACTCATAATCTTGGCCATCAGCCACCGACAGAGCAGAATACGCCTCCTGCGCACGGCAAGTCAGTGCGCACTGGAGCATCACCGTGCGGGCTGACTCAGGCCACTTCCGTGACTCAGCCACACGTTCAAACAAAGAAAAAAACGACTCTGGATCCCGCTCATTAAACTTCGGAAGTAACCGCAGATTGCCAAGCACATCAAAACACTCACCTCCGCCCCCGGGACGAACGGAGGAACTCTCCTGCGCTCCCGAGGCGGCTCCACCCGAAAATCCAGCCCTCAGCAACTCCAGCCGAGACTGCTCTACCGACAGCTTCGCTTGCTCCGTCTGGTAGCGGAGTTTTTCCACTGCAATCTGTTTCTCTATTTCAACTGACTTCAACGTCTTAGCATGCTCCAACTGCAACAACAGTAACTCTTTCTGCTGCTCAAACGTGAGGTCACTCGCGCTCGCAGCCAGTGGAGCCAAACTCTCCACCCTGGCCTGGGGAGGACGCGCAGCACCCGACAATATACCCAACTCGCATAATGCAGCAAACAAAACATTCTGAATTGTCGCGTCTTTCACTCTTCTATCTGGGATATCGATACGATAATGCTCCGCTATTTTAAACAATTGTTCCCGCGTGCACTTATCCAGCAACTCCTCCGACGGAGCCTGAACAAAAAACGCCACATCCGCTCCACTCTACACACAGTAATACAAAACTCCAGGACACTTACTTTTGCTGCTACTTACCAGGTAACTCCCAAACAAGGAGCTACGAAAAAACACAAGCCGAGACACCCCAACCCCTAACTACCTACCACAATACTTACTAAACCTCACGTAGTCTTCGTCGGCTTGCCGAGCTCGAAGTGACACCAGCCGCAGGAAATTACATCCAACCGAGACTGGCCAGCTGCAACAACCCAAAGCCAGCGCACTCCCTCCTCAGGGTTACCGACCAAAACAAAAAAGGCAAAATAATAAAGTGGCGAGATCTGCTCACCCGGCGGCTAACTGATCAGGATGCCCGGACAAAACAATTATCTTCAAGCAGCAACAAAAGCCAAGTGACCCAGAGAAACAACACAACCATGGCCCAAAATTTACCTTCGCAGTTCACAGCTAAACCGTGGCGTACAAACCACACACAAGCCCTCGCGACTTCCGGGTTCCCACGCCACTCAATAGTAACGCCGCCAAAACGGTTCCATTCACAAACTCCCGTGAGTTCATTCACAACTCTGGCTTACTAGCGCACACGGACAACGAGACGAGCCCCCACATTTGTCACGACCCGGCTCATGGTCGGACAAATAAAAGGAACTGCGCAGGTAAAAGTAACAAAAGGATAATTTATTTCCCTAACACAAGGGACCAAAATGACGGCAAAGCAAACCAAGAGAACACAATAGAAAACGAGGGGCTGCGGCGGAGCGGCACACCGCTCTCCCTCCGGAGCAAGGCGATGTCAGGAAGAGACTGAGGCAGGAGGAAGGACCAGCTTAACACAGGTTTGGGAATTGGCCACGCCCACCAGCTCATCACCTGCAGCTTGACAAAGCAGAGGCCATCATACACGCATACACACATCCACAGGCAGGAGGCCGTCACACTTTTGACTATGAGCGATATGTTAAGTACATTTTCACTTAATTCCCAGAGAATCATTAATGGATCCAGTTTATCAAAATAAGTCACATTATGCAGTTTAATATCTATGATAGTAGGTGTGGCTTAAATTCATTAAAGGGGACTACTGGACTTTTACTTATGAAAACAAGGCAGTTTGGAAACTAACATATGGTTATCTACCTTAACTTGTGTAGATTTCACGACATCCTCCATATGTCAGGTCATCACTTGGCTCTGAGGTTTACTCTCCTGCTGCACTCATTGCCAACTGGGTCGTATCCATGCTTGCTGCTGCTTAACAGCGTGTGTGTCTATATGTCAAGTGTGTTGTTGTGACTACTTTTTTGTCACGTTAACATGCATAGGTTTTTTATTATACCCTTCACACAGCTGAAGCCCGCAGCTCCTCTGCTCATCAGTTGGATTGCTGGTGGACTTGCTCATCTCATTGCACGTGATAGCACATATCGCTGTCTGTGATGCCTCACAGGGAAGTAGACATGTGTCAGGTGGTGTTTGTTGACTATATAAAGCAGATTCTACCTCATAGCTGGCATCAGGCTCTGCATTGGATTTAGCTTTGAGGGGGAAGTTTCTCATAATCTCTTTGCTCTGTCTCTGCTGTGCTGATTTTGCTGTATAGGTCGTTGGGTTTGATGAGGTCATTGCCTTAAATGCCAAATATCTGCTTTGTACAAACATTTTACACATACTTATTAGCTGTTCATGAGTTTTCTGAATTCATATAAAGTTTATGCATTTGATCATTTGATTCAATGCCATCCAGTGGACCTAGTAAGTTGTGTGTGTTGCTGAATTCTTGAATGAAAGACACTGAATCAGTCAGTGTATGTCACTAGGGTGTAAGTAGGTTAGATGGCTACAATGCATTTTTTGTGGTTTATGCTGTTAAAATATCATTTATATCACATATAACTTAGTTTGCAGGAGTATTTTCCTTTATATGTATTTTCCTGCACTATAGAAAATTCCTTTATGTGAGATTTATTTGGATATTACTTTCTTCCACTTATAAGTAAGATGTCACTTGGCAAGGACGATAAATACACTGTTCTATAGCAGCTATAGTCAAGTCCAACTTCATGTGCACATGGAGTTTTTAATTACTGCTGATAGGTTCATACGGGTCACCTTCTATTCCAAGAAACACTGTGAAAGAACTTTTCAACACTTCCTATATAGTCGTTAAACCAAAAATTTCACAATATACATATATCAACATATTTCCCATATTGCTGTATGTTACAGATATTAATCATACGGTTGGGGGACCACAGTGTTTGAGCAATGGAGGACTAGTCAGATGATTTTAAGGAGAAAACCAAACATGTTTGTTATGAAATTGATGCAATGCTGAATTGTTTTTGACTCGCGAGCAGAGATTACAACATTTCTCTCTGCTGGTTTCCCTGAATGTGAAACCTCCGTGTGGACCACACTGTTAGTCTCTCCCTTGGGCCAATTTTAGCTCTGAAATGTTGTTGAGTGGCGATGCCCATTTGATATCACTGTGATGGCAGAGAATGCCTCTGATGCCACTCCTGTTATTTTTACAGACTTCAACTGGATCTCACATCGTGGGGGACAAAGCAGCATGGATACTGTGACACATTGTAATGATCAGCAAAGTGTTATTCATCTACTCCGTGTACAGCAAGTCATTACGCTCCTCATTCATTTAAAAGCTGCCCTATAATACTACTGTAATTCACCTTCGGAGATATTGTATTCTATATCAAAGCTTCCCATCTGCGCTGAAAGAACAGAACTTTAAAAAGCTAACCTTGTTGGATGCATTATCCTTATCCTCTCCATGCCATAGTTGAACAGATAAGGCATAGCAGGCCATTTAAGCTTGAGGAGAACAGAAGACCTCTAATGAAAGTGACAGAGGTTGGATCAACAAGGTTTTATATAGAACCACTAAGGTATTTTGGGACCTGCATTTCCAAGGTGAAAATACCTCCCTTAGACAGTAACACACACCAGGACACTGATGTACCAATGTCTGACCTGCCAAAAGATTGACTCGGACGTAAAATAAATTGTGGCTTCTACGGCAGAGCCATTGATGCTGAAATTTAATGATTAAACATTTATATAATGTATACTCCGGTTTTAAAGTGAAAAATAAGCGAGAAGTTTGAGAATTACTGACACTCACACGAGAAAATAATAGAATCTGTGAGAAAAGGCTCAAAACTTCCATGACATTATAGTCACACGTTTATGAGATTTTGTGCATCAGGGATGCAATAAACAGCTGGTAGAATATTGTTTGTTACATCCATTGCAAATTCATTTGTGGTACAGCAGGACACAAACACCACTGCGTCCTCTGCCAAATAGTTGTTTTCTTCTAAATCAGCCCAATTCAGGACAGTGTCTTCTCAAAGGATGATCGTAAACAGACTCAAGGATCAAATTTCCTTGTAGCGGAATTCGATTACAAAGTATAGTTTGATTAGGTCATCCACCGCAAGAATAATACCTGGTAAGCTGAAGGCGTTTGTGACTTGAATTTCTGTGACTCATTTAGACAACCATTCACACCCACAGGCAATTTAGAGTTTCTTATTAACCTGCATGGCTTTGGATTGTTGGAAGAACACAAGACCTTCACACAGAAACGTTCTAACCACTGCACAACTGTGAAGTTTTGAAGGCTGGAGAAGCAGAGGCTGACGACGGCCCCACAGCCCTCACCTTTTGTAATCTTAAAGAAAAACACAGCCATCATACTCATACTCATACTTCATTTACATTCAAAACAGCCTCTTGTGCTTGCAATTAACTTTTGACTTGTGAACATTTGACGCGGCGTGTCATTTGGCCGTGTTCAAAGAGCTTTACTTTGGCTCCCCTCCTCATTACGTGGACTTGAAACAATTTGTTGACTCTCAGCATCCACAGCTTGTTGTCAGATTCATTTAGATCTACAAAACCCCCTCAGAGGGTTGAGTCTCCAATGGCCCAACATGATGTTTAGCTGCATTACCAGATGTTGAAAAGTCAAATTCAGGGTCCGCAGCTACTTCACCGCTCTTTTTGCAACGTCTTGGCTCCGTTTCACAAAATACTTCACTTCTAACAAACCAGTCGGGGCCAGTGAATATGTGTACAAAGGATTGAAAGCTCAGTTGCATAAGATTGCATTGTAAAAGTGCTCTGCCACAATGTGATAACAAAAGATACAGGTTGGAGAGTAATGAAAACCAAGCGATGGGAAAAAATGAAGTTTACAGCTTTAAACTTCATGTTTTAATATCTCACTGTACACAGGATTTAAAACTTTCAGGTTTCATCTCTTTCTTACCACGCAAATTTGGATGGATGGCAACATTTAAGCATACAAATGTGTTTTTAACACTATATTAAACGAGGATAGTGACAGAGTATTCACATCAAAATCAACCCTGCTTTCAGAAAAACAAAAATCCAAGGCGTTGTGTTGGTGGAGCGTTAGATGAGACAGTGAGATTCCTGAAGGCCAGTTTGAGACATAAATCTGTGAGTTACACCCAATCACCTCAATTTGTTGTGAGGAACAGGAAATTACAACTTCGAAAAAGTCATCACTTCAAACATAATATTACTGTCATCGGTGTAATTTATTGAATTGCATCATTCTGGTCTCAAACAAATCTACTCAGAATATACTCAACTGGCCCATGCATGTCAAAGAAAATTAACTGGTTTCAACTTTGTACCAACATCATTTTGGCCAAAACGCCTCACTGGACTGACTATGGGGGCTAGTTTTCATACATAATTGTTGTTTGTCTGAACCATCAACAGTGGAGATGTGACCTCAATCGCACCCAAGATGGCTGGCTGCAGTATAGGTCATGAACCCTCTCTCGTCCGCAGATGGAACATGAGTAAAATAAAAAAATCAAGGTACACATAATATACATTTTTCTCAGGCATCTAGTGAGGGTGCCTCCTGAGCGCCTTCCTTTGGAGGTTTACTGGGCACGCCCAACAGGGAGAAGACCCTGGTGTACACCCAGAACTCGCTGGCGGGACTACATTTCCCATCTGGTCTAGGAATGCCTCAGAATACCTTAGGAAGAGCTGGAAAGTTCTGTTATGGAGAGGGTCGTTCAGGATATCCAACTTGGCGACCAGATCCCAGAAAAACGGAAGATGATGGATGGATGTGCTTTGAAAACAGGTTGAAGCGTCATGATTGACAGCTGAGACTGACTTGCAACCGGTCAAGTGAGTGTCTCGGCAGGAGCTTGATACAGTCGCTCCACACCACAATTACTACAGCGCAGAATCCAAGATATTTGAGCTTTATACATAGTCTATGGTCTGGACAGTTGCTAGCTGTGGTAAAAATGTTAACTATTTGAATTACACAACTCCTGTTAGTAAGTTAGTTAGTTATTGACATTCAGATAGTAGGATCAAGTGTGAAACTGGTGAATTCCAGACAGAAATCCACAGTCCATTTAAAACTTAATTTTTCCTATTGGTGCGCCCTTTTACCCCGTGAGAACCAACTGAACTCAAACGCTGCCGTTTTAACTGGAAGTACATTCTTGTTCTCTTGCTTTTTGTTCCTTTGATTCCAGAGTGCGATTATTTGCCCTTTTTGTTAGATTGTTCGAGTTGCATTAATTAGAAGCAAACAGTCTTTGTGTTTTTTTACATGAGTTGTTGCAGAACCATACAATGGTTTAATGTCATCTAAATGCGTCGTGTTTGTACAAAATCTGAACGATATTTCCATCTCCATTTCCTCAGGCAAACATTGCTATTGTGATCATTACTATGATCATGAGTTTGAGCTCAATCATGTGCTCACATCGTCTTTACATACTGTAAATCAACAGACATCATATTTCTTGCTAAACAAACGGTGCATTTACAAGTCATATATTTTTTTTTCTTAAACAAATTGTTCTTGGATCAAAGCAACACACAGTAACTGGGTATATTTTCCAGTTTAGCAAAAAGCTTCTGAAGTGTTAAAGGCTCAAAAGTCTGAGGTATTACAGTTAAAGGATCCCAATCATATATCTCATAATAAAATGCAGTCATTAGCGCAGGGGTTAATGAGTCAGTGGTTGGTGACGTCTCCTTTTTTAGGTTATGTCCAGCCAGTCCGGTCGCTTGTGGGGCTTGCAGGTGTGAATGTCCACCATGTCCTCACAGTCTTTGCACTCCACAGCGCAGCACCACTTGAACTTGCACTCGCACTTGGTGACGCGCTTGACTCGCATGGTGTCGTAGCCCCGCCCACAGCACATGACCTCACAGCCATCCGTGCCTCTCGAAGACTTGTTGCACACTCTGCCCGATGTTCCCAAGGAGCCTGTGAAGAGATGAAAACAGTCAAAAGCTGCAGTTTTTGTGTAAAAATACCCAAAGGTCCATTGATTCCACTTGAATCATCTAATCGATTGATCACATTTCAGCAATGTGCACTTTCTTCTTTCTCCTTTTTCCAAAATGTAAAGAAGATTGTTTTTTGTGGGACTTAGAAGAGTAGGGAATATTGACCCCTCTAGTTTAGAGAAACACAAATGATTATCAAAGTCACATCTCAGTCTTAGTAACCTGAGTGTCTATCTCTTGACTTTTACATTATTACTAAGACTTTTTTTGAGTCTGACAGAAATTCACGTTTATTTAAAGGAAACACAATGTGTCTAACTTTAGTTAAATACAAAGGCCTTAAGTACGTGATATGGTTATTTTGTAAATGCTAAATTAATGTAAATTATGTCTGTCTGCACCAATAGTCTCACAATATTGGCCATTTCCCACAGAGCTTAGTTTGTCATCATAAAATAGCCAATGGGATCTTAGATTTCAAAGTTGGGTGATAATTCTCTATGGCTTTGACCCCTTTAATATTATAAATAGCTGTATGTGTAATATTAACATGAAATCATACAGCATATTAGTGCATCTTTAAAAGTAATAAGAACTCTGTGCTGTTTTTAAAGCAGGAACTACCCTCACCTTTTCTGGAGCTGATACAGTAACTCTAGATAGTTGGTTACTTATTGTTTGTTCTGAAGTGAGGACATAGCTGTTCAGAAGAGCAAATGTTGGCAGGTGATCACCTCTGAAGTTTCATGCTGAAAACTGAAACTATTTTACCAAAGTAAAGTATAAGAGTTCCCACACTCATCGGTGGGGTTTAGGCTTCCAGACTCCCTGACAGATTCGCCTCAGACCCAAACACAAAGGTGTCCATGTACTCAGGTGTAAAATCTCGAGCCTGAGATCAGATGCCATGACTAATAACAGCACATCCCTGAAGTAGAGGGGCAGGGATAAGATGAGCTATTCCCCTCAGGCTCGAGGGAGTGGCGCTTACTACTGACCAAAGTAGAGAGATTTGAAAAATAAGCCTGCATGTATCCTTAGGCTGTGAATTCCTATACAATAGAGATTAGTTGTGAGGCGGGTCAATAGCTCCTTCTTTTTAGATCACTTTTAACAAGGAAGCATGGCCTTTCCTTTCAGTGAACACACCTTCATTATTGTCAACCTGTAACCACTCTAACAGCAGGGAGGTGTGGGAGAATCTGTTCAAGTCCATACCATCATCGTCTCCCACACGTATGCACTATGACAACTTCCCTCAACTATTAACAGTGAGTTAGTGAACTCCTTCACGCTCTATTGAAGAGGCTCGATTGGAGGAGAGAGACAGAGCTTAACAAGACAAAGCAAACACTCGGAATTAAAGGAGATGTTAAAGGTCAAATGATTGAACTTTAAGCTGCGGAGGAATGCAAGCCTTCAGTGGATGTGTCGGATTCTTGTCGATTTTGTAAAATTGACGTCTGACCAACTATGGGTCTGTCTAGGTACAATGTAGATTGAAATGTTATTTTAAAGAAATCATAAAATTATTTCAATAAAAGCTCATAAATATCAAACTGTAAGTGTGAGTGCTGGTGAATAACCTGACTTAAATGACGGTACACCGGAGAGTGCATATACTGTAGTTCCATGCATTCCTCCACTAAGGCTAACACCCTATGTCGCAGGGTTAACAGAAAAACATCCCCGCCGTTTCAAAACTAATTTTCTTTTGTGTGTCATATCCCAACCCAAAAAATAATTGAAATCGGTTTAGTGGTTTTGCATAACTTCTTTGTGGAAGTAATAAAAGGGTCTCTTTAGATGTCAGGAATGCTTCAACGGACGCAAACTTAGTTTGATCATCTATAATTGAAAACTGGATTAAAGCGTTGAGCCTGAGCAACTACATTCTGGGAATAGTTTCAGATATCAGAATACACAAATTTTGTAAACAATACATTTTCAAGCTCTCAAATTTTGAGTATCTCAATTATAGTTACGATAAAGACCAAAGGGTAAACAGGAAATTTCTTCTGTTGTGTCATTAGGATGAATATACCTTTTTTTAAGATAATTATAATTCTAAAAGAAAGAAAAATACAAAGTTCAGAAATTGCTGATCATCATTATGCAGTGTCAGTCCCCTATCATTTCTCTTTTACTTTTGTAAAGCCCCTTCTGTATCGTGTGTCCACTCATTGTATAAACGCAAGTTTTTCTAAAAAACAAATGATTAAATCTCATTCATTCACTCACCAGCGGCTCGGTCCATGAGACAGTAATCTGGCGAGTTCTCCACGTATACTAACTCATTCCTGGTGCTTCCCTTGAAGTCCCTGTCAGCCACCGTAAAACCCGTCCCGTCCTGGTTCATGGTCACCTCGATGGCCGTGTTGTACTTCTTGCGCAGGTAGTCTCCAGTTCGCCTGAAGTCCGACATGGCCAGCCAACAGGTTCTCAGAGAACAGGAGCCGCTGACCCCATGACACTTGCACTCCAGCTTCATAAACCGCTTCACCGCCTAGAGCAGGGGTCAGAGGTGACAGGGTGTTAAGCCGAGGATGTTGCCTGTGGCTTGATTTAAGTGTGATCGGCCCTGTTAGCAGTTGTTAGCAAAAATCCTTCACTATTACGAGACTGTTCTTGAAACCCAGGCTGGAACTATTGTACATCAAATTAAATCTATTGATAAAAGCACGTTATACTCTCTACTGTTGTGAGACTTGATATCATTGTGCGGCCTTTATCCCTTAAGCATTATTTAGTCTGTATGTCTCTAAAAAAGGAAACGGTAGAGCCCAACTTGTATGGGTTTAAATGGGGCTAGTTATGATACCAATGGAAGGGAATAAAATATTTTCGTTACCACAAGATCAACCGATATAAGAAATTTGCAATGATTCCTATGATTTTTCATATCGCTGCATTGGTATCATATCTTGAAATAGTACATTTTCTGGAAATACATTGAAATATAAGCCACAATTACTTCATCATTTCGAGCAGATATGCTCAATCATTGGATGGTTACAGCTTCACAAATATGATAATAAGTTGCTTTTACTAGTTGTTATATTGTAAACTGAGTATTTCAGTTTTTGAACTGTTATTTGGACGAGAGAAGACATCAAAAATGTACTTCTGTGGACATTTTTCATTGTTTTCTGCTGTTGAATAGCAAATAAAATGTATATCAAGAACTGGCAGGAACATTTTGACACAGACAGTAACAACGCTAATCTGTGTTAAGGAAAATATGGTTTGTTTATACATCGTGAAACAAAGGAAACTGCAACACAAAGGTCAGGTGTAAAAAACAAAAGCTCCTGCTCACCATCCGACCACACCGGTTGTTGTGCAGGTTCATCAGTGCGCGGGCGTCTTTCACCATCCTCTCCCTGGCGTCTACGAAAGCTTTGGCAAACTTTATGCCATAGTTGATGTTGTCGCTGCATCCACCCCAGTCAAAATTCCCCTTGTCGTCGCTGGCTTGTCCACGCTTGTGGCCGTCGCAGTTGCAGATCTTGAGCTCCCCCACGCTGCAGGCCCTGGTGATGGCGTAGACCACCCCTGCCGAGGAGATGGCGTACACGAATGCTGCCTCTTGGCTGCCTGGGCGCACGGAAATGAGAGGTTTGATCAAAAAATGATTATTTTATCTTTTATTACCTCCGCCAAAGCAGTTGTGTTTTCACCCCTGTCTGTTGGTTTGTTTGTTTGTGTGCCAGCAGTATTACACAAAAACTACACAACGGGTTTCCACAAAACTTTGTAGAATGGTGGGACAGGGGCCAAGAAAGAACCCGTACAATTTTGGTGCCAATCTGGACAAAGTGTCAGATCCAATAATTATTTCCTTAGAATTTAACATCGCAAAATAGGGCGTTTTTCTTTTTACGATTTCATAGATTTTCCAGGGAATAATTCATGGATCTAAATTAAATATAAACATATTGTGGGAGGTAATTTGGTGCAGCTTGATTGAGTTTAATAGGACTGTTGGGCCTTGGCAGAGGTATGCGTTCCACTGAGTGCCATTCTAGTTTTATATATGACAGTGTTTCATATGCTGTCAAACATTGCAATGCAGCTGGCTTTGTTACTATTTTAGGTAGGATTCAAACTGTGTTACTGTTCAGTAAAGCAGCCTTTTCTCAGGTTTATTCCAGACAGCAGGAGCACAGAAATCAGTCCATTTATGGTGGATGATCCAGACTGAGCTAACAGCATATCAGCTATAACATCACAGTCCAGCCGACTCTCCTTTCACCTTTTAATTTGCACAGATGGCAGCTTTCTCAGTCACTGGGCTGTGTTTTCATTTCAGACAAGAGGAGATTTTGGAGGTTATTTGGTCTGGCATTCCCACCCACCTCCCGTCCTCATTCCTGCTCATGCAATGAAGCAGAACACAGGCGATATGTCAGGGAGTAAAACTTTGTCTGGCAGCCAGAAACATCTACCCAAATATTTACATCTCCTATTTCTGTTTATACATCACCAGTGTGGATCTCTCGATCTGCTACTTGTTTTTCAGAGAACATCCACTTTCCCAATCTTCCCTCATTTCAGAGAATTTTTTTTTAAAAACACAACACTTTCTCTTTCTGTTTGTATTCTAGGGCAAAGTTCATTCAAAAAAGACTCTTATTAATTCTGTGCTTATCTGCGAAGAGCGGAGACGTTTACGAGGATGATTAACTCAAGTGTCACTGACATAAACAAACCACTGTCACGCACACACAAAAAGAAACCACACAGATAGAAATCCCAGGCGCACAGACTCACTTCGCAGCATCACTCTGCCAAACACAGTGTGGTCTCGCTCCAGCGTGCTGCAGTTCCAGCGGTGGTTCCTGAACTGGTGCTGGCATTCCTTGATCCACTCTTTGGCTCCCTCCCCAATGGACTGCATCAGGTCCGGGTGCCGCTGGCAGAGCTGCCGCTGCTTGTTCACCAGGCCGGGAATGTTGTCACAGATCACCCGAGCACCCAGCGCCCCGATGTACCTGCAGTAGTCATGATGATAAGTTAAAGGTGCACTTCACCATTTTTTCCACCAACAGGACATGTAATGGTCATTTTACCTGATAAGGTCATGGTCGTATCAGTAAGGGTTATTTTTCTTGGTCTAATTGATTCATTCATATAATATCAACAGAAAGGTTGTAATTCCAATGGTTAAATTAACTGAATCAGTTGTAAAGTTTTTGATATAAAGTTTTATTTCCGAAACTTGTCCAATGTTGTGTTGCCATTTTGCCACTGGTTCTGTGTTCAGTTCTTTTAACATTCGGTACCTGCAAACAAAGTCTATATTAAAAGATCTGTAAGACATTAGTATTTAACAGGTGAGAAGGGTTTAACTGAACTTTGAATGGAGTAGCATTAGTGGTTATTTAGTATTCAGAATTTTGTTGCATTACATGGACTAAAAGTCAAGATATCTCCACTTGTGCTGTTTTAAATTTTGGATGGTTTAAGTTCCGGAACTTGATGAAAGTGCAAAATAATAATAAGGAAAATGTATATTGATTGTAAGAAGGACAAATATTCAATGCTGGGTTTTGGGATGATATTATGTTGTGTATTTGCTTAACACCAGAATTTTACGTAACTCCCAGTAAAACAATGATTCAAGACTTTTAAACGGTAGTTTCTATTACAGTTAAACAAACAGCATGTTAATAAGTAAAGGTGCCTGTACAGGTGATTAGCTAATAAAGCTGACTCTGGCAAAGGAGTGATATTAATCTCCTTATCTGTAACTTAAGATACACATGTGGCTATGAGGAAAAAATTAACATCAAATAAGCAAGAAAGTGTCTTTTTATCCCCTTTAAATTTAGATCACTGGCAGATGCATATTATTCTTTACTTCCATACCCTTCTTCTACTTAAGACTTGGACATTCAGGATGTAGAAGAGATTATTAAATTCCTCACGTTCAGTGAAAAGCACCTCTTTCCCTGTGACAGGCCCATTGCTTCCTGCTCTATTCACACATAATCCCTTGACTTTGTAGCAACTCTTAAAGGGCGGATCACATGCTGCTGGTATTGTAACACAGTGGGGGGGGGGGGGTCTTATCAGCAGGGCATGATGACAGTCATCTACAGTACAAATGGCGCTCGGGCCTTTCTCCCTCACAGATCAACCATATGATGCTGCAGACGACCCCCCCCCCCCACCCTCCCTCCCCCCCCGAAGCCTGCACGCTCCAGTCTCCATCCGGATATCATTATAGTCGCTAATCGCCACCACATTTGTGTCGCCTGGCCACCGAGACAGAAACAGACGTGGCAGGCAGTTTCCACTCCTCTTATGGCTGTCCCAGTCCAGTTTCTCCCTGCAACTCTGTGCCTGAGCAGTAAAGCAGAGCAGGAGCACTACTTGTGTTTATTGTGTGTTGTGCCAATGACCCCCTGACTGTCTGGGAAGAGAGAGGGAAGTTGGAGCTGCAGCAAGACACACGGCAGTGATCTAAATGATCGGTTAAACTACGCTGTAACAAAACAAACCAGGGTTAATTAAGCTTTCGAGGCTCTTCTGCTCTGGCGCTCGCCTTCTCTTTGGAACTTCTTAGCAATTTAATCAGTTTCTTTATGATGTATTTGCATAAGACAGCCAAGAGATTACACAATTGCAAATAGGATAACCTATATCCCTTTCAATCTCTTGGGAAATTACCATTCGTAGCATTATTTACAAAGGGTGCGATTTTTAATCTAAATCCATCTGTAAAACAGATGCTCATTGAATTACAGTCCTGCATCTCAAGGAAACCAATAGTGCTTCACTTCAGTTAGTTTAATATAAAGTGCACATCCAATGTATTTGTGAATGTGACCTGATGCATGACCATAATGACGTCTAGGGCTACACAGCTAATCAAAATATTGAAATTGAAATAAAGCCATGTGCAAATTCCAAATGACAGGAGCTGCAATTTGTGCATGTGTCACATGAAGCGTTGTGGTGCAGACTTGCCCTCCACATACAAATCATCTTCTCCAGACACAAGGGAACATGCTGGTTTGCTGCAGACCCCGGCAAAAACCACATCGTTAACATTTTCATATTTTCTGCAGTAAAAATGAAATGCAAAACTCAAAAATCATCTCAATATCATTTATGTATTTTGCATTTCGTTCAGGCCTACAACTGTCCCTCTCCAATGTTGTTGTTTTACCCTCTGGACGTTTAAAGCCTCAGGAGAAATCATCAAGGGGCATTTATTCATGCATCAGCGCCTGCACCTGCCACTTACTGTGGGAAAGATGGATGGATAGGGGAGAGCAGCCCCAGCACCATTAATCTTCATACACACACGACACACATTTGCTGTGCCGAACATCTCACTTTGCATCGATGTGTTTAAGAGAGATTCCAGCGCACAGAAAGTAGGCTAAAATGAAGATTATGAGATATTTCCATACTCCTTAATTTCTTCTTTTTCTTAAAATGCATTTCCATTTTTATACCTGGAATAAAATGTTTGTAAGGAAATTATATGTAGTGCAGCACAAAAGAAAAATCAAGTTTGAGAGATGTATTTAAATACATGGGATTAAAAAAAATGCTTAAAAACATTTTGTGAAGTTTTTTGTTGGACATGTGTGCATCTTAAGTTTTCTTTATAGCGGTTGCGTGGATATTGGTTTTACAGATGTGTAAGTAACTCATAGTGTCTGTAGATGAAACAGATGCCACTCACCACCACGAAGAATCCACTCTCGGTGTGAAAATGAGCAGAAGCAAAATAAAAGTAAGGTATATTTTGTGGATGGGTTTGGAGTGATGCTGGATCTTAGTCCTATGTCTGATCCCCATAGTCCTGCTGCTGTGGGACACACCTCGAGATCCCATCAGACAAAACCCGGTTCCTCCTCTCATGTGTTGACAGAGGCTGCACACTCAGGTGTGAGAGTCCATGACGACTGTCCTCCGTCCATCACTGGGAGACAAAAGAAACTTCCCACGGAGAAAAAGTGGATTAAACTCCATCAGTGAAGCCGAGCAGCTTGTCCGACTGTACATCCATGATCTTCTCTGGCGTCCCACATTGTTCTTAAAGAGAAAGCTGAGAGCTTCTGAAGACTCTGGTGTTGATTTACCTTCTCTCCTCAGCTGTTGCGCACCGAAGTTAGAGCCACTAATGCCGCAGGAAGTTCTCCTGAACAACACGAGACACGAGTGATAACGTGATAAAAGTCACAAACAGCAGATGAGTCCAAGTGGAAGTCGTATTTCCAGAGGATGGGACGGAGCCTGTGCGCACCTTTCCTCCTGGAGCCGGAGTAAGGATGCGCACAGAAACGCGCAGCACTGCGTCAGCTGTCCCTGACCCCCCCACCCCACCTCCCCCTTTGTCAGGACATTACAAACAGCGGTATGCAGACCTGCAGACAGCAGCGGTATATATTTAGGTCATCCCTGTCTGTGATTGTCTGCCACTCTCAAATCAACGCATGCATTTGCCCGACTCAACTCTGCCCAGTAATATAGTTTATGCATTTATTAACGAGAGTGATGAGGAGAGTTGAGCCTGTACTCAATTATCATGAACAGAAAAGTAGCCTAATCATGAATCCTTTAGATAATCGCTTGGTTTCGTCTTTTTTAACCAAACATTTAATATGATAAAACTAGACTTTAGAAGAAGTCTCCTTAGTTTGGGGTTATAACAGGTATTTCACTATTTAATCAACAAAACAATCTGTTTCTCAAAAGAATGGCAGATCAATCAAGAATTCAAATTGTGTTAGTCGCAGCCAAAGATATATATTTTTTATAGATATATAATTGTTTTCCATAGGAACTTATTGCCCTATAGAGTTCAGTTAATGATTGGTAACAGAAACCAGTTCAGAACCATGCAGGACAGTGTTATACAACTGAACAATAACTCTGTCTGTGGCCATGTTTAATGAATATTTCATTCACAGTGATAACAAATATGAATAAAAACGCTGATCTACAAAATGTTTAAACCCAAAATTGATTTCTAATGAATAAAAACAGGCTGTTTGTCTCACTGGTGTAAAGGGGAACACTTTGCTCAGGAACGTCTAGATGAGTTTTAGTTTGACACATCATCTGATAGAAAGCTGGTGTCTCCATAGAAACGGCTACTGTAGTTTCCTGGGGGCATTTTAGACGTTGTTTCATATGTCTGCTCCTCCAGTTGGTGTCTATCCAATGAACCCGCAGAATTATACATTTCTGGTGCTGCATGAAAACCTCGTAACACTTTATTTCAATGATTTTAACCTATGAAAACTCATTCAGCGGTAGTTTAACAATTGAAAAAATGCACTGATTTCAGTCCACAAAGGAAACTTTTTTATTCCTGAAAACCAGTTTTATTGAGCAGTTGCAATATTTTGTCCGCGTTTCAGCAGTCAATGTTATTATATCACCACAAATCAGTCTTACCTGAACCTTAACTTGTACAATAGACGTCAACCTCTATCCTGAGACTCCTGTTATAGATCAGGGTTTTTCCCCAAAACTTTTCAGCCTCTGACCCCAAATTTACAATGTTTCCTGTAAATGTACATGTTTGCAACTGTTGATAATTTGGCATTTTCACTTTAGGGGTCATGTAAGGACAAAGAATATCAAAAGGTTTAAGATAGATTTTGTTTTAAAGTCAACTTCTTTTGTAAATCTTTGTAAGTAAGGCTAAAATATGCTATTTCTAACCGATTGTACATTTTGTCTGTCCGTCCCTGGTTTGAGGAGGTTACTTAAATTAGCTGCACAGAATTAACTTTTTTTATGTTCTCAGTGATTTACTTCTAACATTGCTTTGAACAAACCTAATTTTTTAGGCCTGTACAATACATTGGAAAATGTTGTTTAAAACTAGCCTCGAGGACTAATGACGTGGGATGGGAGAGTAAATTATGTTGCTCCAAGCACTTGAACCTCGCTTGCAATTCTACTGGCGTGTCGTCCAGGAACAAGTTTAACTCATAGAATGTGGAAACATGTGACAAGGACATCTCTGGCTTGTGTCTGCGAGACTTCAGCGAGTCACTGGGTGCAGTGTTTGTCCAGCAGGTAGAGAAAAGCACAGGAATTATGTGTGTATAACAGTGTGAGGTCATTTAAATCAGAGCAAATCATGGGGTGTTAGTTAAGAACTTAAGTAAAGGTCAAGATTGTGTGCGGGAGTGTAATCTGTTATCTGGGAGTTCATTAGGATTTCACAAATATAAATCGTCTTAGTTGCACGTCCTATTTAGTCATCTTTTTATTTCTTTTCATGTACTCAGCAGTACAGATAATATGCTTTTAAAATCTATGTCTCTTATTCAGGGCCGGGTCTAGACAGGCATGTATGAGGGGGCAGCCACAAATCTTGAGGGGGCATTGTGCTTTATTATATTATTATTATTATAAATTGGGATTTAGTTTGAGGGGGCACAACATTTATTTGAGGGGGTCAGGCCCCCTCTTGCCCCTGCCTAGACCCGGCCCTGCTCTTATTCTATACCACATACATACACACATAGCCCAGCTGGTTGTCCTTCAGTTATGTCTTATCTGGATTTGGAGCGACACTTGGATCCTCATTACATGTGTCCCGGTCTTTCTTTACCCGAGGACAAGATATGGACTTTCCAGTGACAACTACATAACAAATTGCTTTACAGAGAGCAGGTGATGGTGGCGATAACACTCGTCAGCGGGCCGTCCCTCCTGTCTCGCTTTGAGCCAGCTCCAGCTGTGGTCTTTAGGAGGCTCAGCGCCGAGGCCTGACCTCCTATTCTAGGCCCGTCTCATGGTCTGGGCTAAATCTGGAGCGAGGAAAAGAAAAGTACAGCAACAGGATATGAAAGATTTGACCAAATTAGTGCCCGGTTGGTAGTTTTGCAACCAGTGATCAGTGATAGCAGTCGTCGCTGATGAAGACAAGAAAACGTAAGGCGAGACAAACACAGTTTGCTTCCTTTTCTTCTCTCTTTCTTTCTTCTAATAGGTCGTACATTTCTAATGACGGGTTACGTGCTCCCTCCTCGACCTCAGTTTTGTCATCTCTTTCACACAACACGGCACTGCAGCAATGACACCATGCATGTTATTGTATTTCTGCCATTGTACACCACACAGTCGTAAAGTACAGCACTTAGCAGGTCCGACCCAGAGGGGCATGTGGCTGCAGCAATCCTTTCAAGTTCAAGTTCATTTATTTCTGTTGTGCGTCTCGGGGCCTGATCGATTTAAATATCGGCCTTTATGAGCCTTTCACAGAAATTAACCGAAAGTATAATTGCAGGGTGTGATTCTGTGATTTGTGTCAATATGATTACTTTTATTTTACAGAATAAAGAAGGCATTTAAGTTTAAAATATGTTTATTTTCTTACTGTAAGTTTCATATATTTAGTTGTATTTGTGTTTTTTTATTATCGTTATTTAAAATGAAGTTTTCATTTTAATTGTCAAATATCAAGCCTCAATTTATTAATGACATCTTAGGAATCCATCCTAACCCATTTTCGGGTCACAACCAATAGCAGGAATATAATTATAGATTTATAAATATATATTATTTTTAAAAGGTAGATGTTTTTCATATCCAAGTCATGCAGCCGAAAGACTGAAGTCAGTCCTGGAACACCAATACAAAAATACTTTTTAATCAAAACTTAGCGAGAGAGCAAACAACTTATAATGTGTGTCCTGTACAAACTATCATTAACTAGTTAGTTGTAATGGAGCGTGTCCCTGCAGAGAACAGAGTGCAGCACAGGAGAGGAAGCTGCGTGCTGGCAGTGACCGCGGTGAGGACGTGGCCCCTCGCAGCTCATCAACCTGAGCCTGTGTTTATGGAGGCTGAGAAAGATGGGGCTTTGCTCTAGGACCAGACGTGCCTGTTCTGGATTTGGGATGCGGCCCTGCTTTCCTACAGTGGAATGTTAATTAGGTGAGCTGAGCAAAGTTGAGGTGACCCATCCCGTTACCCAAGCCAACTTTTCCCACAGTAACCAGGTGGGAGCTTTAGTGTGAGGGAAAGCCAAGTCACAGTCAGGGGACACGTGGAGCGACTGTTGTGTGTGAGAGAGACGCAGTAAACTGTGGCTTTGTAGTTCACACAGGAGAGATCTGTAGTAACCACCAGTATTTACTCTCCACTTACACTGATGCAATGTCATCACCACCACCAACTTTCTCTATCTTGGGTTTCATCACTTAAACAACATACCACAAGAACAGTGTTTAGAGTTGAGGCAACACACAGGGTGCAAAATAGCAAACAGTTCAGTCCACTTAAAGGTTTCTTCACTCCCCTGCAGCTAAGGAGCACGATGTCAGACTCTTGTTTTCAGCGCCTCAGACGCGTCACAGACAGAAGCATAAAACATTCATGGAATACACTGTGCATGTGTGTACCTCTGAATATTTGCATCCATAGACTAACGGCACCAAGTAAAGTACTTACTCGATCTGTCTTGTTTACATGTACATGCAGGAAACCACTTGTCTTCTTTATATCATTAGTGCACTATTTTAATAACATTTTAAAAACACCATGTTTTCCATGTGATCCCCATGCAACTACAATACCTGTAATTTTACAATAGCTGTAAACGGGAACTGAACTCATAAAATGATCACATTTATAAACATGACAGTGCAAAGGTTGTTGCATTTTTACAGCTGTTGCCAACTGATTGAGTCCAAAATTATGCAATTCAACCCACTTTATTGTGTTTGAACTCATAAACTAGAGAAACACAAAAGTACAGCATCAAATATCTGAGGAGCCTGTTAATGGATCCTATTTCCTGGTCCACTGGAAGTAATTTATTCAATACTGACCTCTAGAGGACACACTGTGGTTGTACACATTTAAATCCACTTTGTCTATATATTCACGATACATTTGTGGTAACAAATTCTTAAGTCAAATGCATTTATATTTCAAAGATCAATCTGCAATAGATTGACTTTATTTTTCTCAGCCAAAAAAACGTATTGGTCATTAAAAGAAAATATGATGATTCAACACAATTTCGTTTTTTTTAGCCAGTATCAGTATTTGTTAATGCTTGCTTGCCATCTAAACTTTGTCAATATATGTATATATGGGTGAGTTTGTATATATATATATTTATTTAGTACAAAATAAGATTATGCTATTTACACATATTGCACAAATTCTTCTCTACAAATGATTTCCTTCATTCCTCCATCACTGTCTAATCATTAGACTCTAATGGCAACATATTATAGACGGGAGTATAAACAAATGAATGATGAATAGATGACAAACTTTGGGACTAATTTATTTAATCTGGCACTACTGATAACAAGCACAGCGTAGTGTCATGATAAAAATCGGAGCCACAGTGGACTATATGATATTTGCAGTGTTTTTCTTTATAAATGACAAAGGCAAGACATCAGTATCTTAAACATATTGTTCAACGGTTACAGAAAATATCTGCAGACATGAAGTGAAAATTGAAAAGTGAATAATTTTTGAAAAGGTTTGACTTCTGTCTCATTTGTTATGATTAAATTGTTGTATTTTAAAATTGTAAAATTGAAAACAACATAGTATCAATATTATATCATTATATAAACCACCAGCCACCCTGCTCTCTGAATATTACCAATAAAAAACCCATCACTCACTAATGGTGACTGTTTGTAATCTACATGATCTTTACCATTATTAACAACTACTACATGATGTACAACACTAATCAGAATATCTGTTGTATAAAACTATTATACATGTTAAAGTAGGGAACAATAATAAAATAAACTATGCACTTTTATAAAAATTACTGTACAATGAAACAAGACTATGTAGCATACATTGGTCCAAGGATGATTTATGATGATTATTTGTTGTAATTAAAATCCACTTATATACTTGAGACAAAGTAATGAGGGAAAAAACAAACACCTTGTTGGTTAATAAATTGTATTCTTTGGAAATAACCCACCATTAAAAAGACCGTAGCAGGATGCTGTAACCACCAGCATATAGTGTTGGCACATTTGGAAACTAAAACCATCAGTTGTAGCTGCACATTAGCACCAGCTCCTTAACCAATACCTAAACGAGTGCCTTAACTCATATGATAAAAAATTCTAATAAATACAAATAACGTAACAGTGTTTGAGGGGACCTTTGTTCAAATAAACACACGGTATAAATCCTGTCTCATATAAAACAATGTCTCAATCTCAATTATGAGATGTGGATCAAACTGTGATGTCACGAGCAGAGCAGCAGCTGACAAATTTGTTGTGATCACTTAATTGGATGAAACCACCATGTCCAGTTCTTTGACTCCCTCCTGACCGGAGGTGAGGCCACAGCTGCCTGAGAGGGGGCTGTCGGAGAAGTGGCTGGAAGACCTGGGAACCGTTGCCGGGGAGGGAGGGGCCTGTGCCAGACCGGGTTTCTTAGGGGGTATGGGTGGAGGATTGCCCCTGTCCGCCCTGGGGATGATGGGGGATCTGATCCCCTGGGGAAGAGCCCCCGCTGCCCTTCCGATGACGGGAGACAAGGGTGCTGCCAGGCTGCGGTAGTCTGTACCAAAGGGCGAGTTGTTTGGTGCAGCGAGCTTTGGTGTAGCATTCTGCTGGACAGTGGTAAAGCGAGACAGGACCTGGGTGACTGTGCTGCGGGCCATCTGCTTAACTGGGCTGACCTCCGGGGAGGAGGTGCTGGTCACAGTGGGGAGTTCCTTTGGCGAGAGAGGAGGAGCCGGCAGGGCGGCCTGGGACTGAGGTTCCGGGTCAATCGTACCTTGGAACTTGTGCCGAGCGGCATGGAAGCGCTGGTTGATCCCGGCCTGGTAGGGAGACTGGTAGCTCCCAGGACTGGGGCTACCTGCTGGACGTTTGGTAAGAACAGGGGAGGCGCAGGGGGAGGAAGGAGGCAGGGCGGAGGGGGAGAATGACGTCTGGTTCTGATTAACTGGAGGGATTTCGTTCCCGTTCTCTTGGCTCATCGTCTCTGAGAGAACGCTGTTTGGGCCGTGGTGCCCGTTGGTCTCCATTGGACAATGATGACCGTTGACCTTCGGTTGAACGGGCTGGTTTCTGTCTTCCTCAATGTCCTTGACCTCGATAGTATCTACTGTTGTTTTTCCTGGAGGAACTTTGGTGGCCCACTCCTTCTCCTCTTCCTCCACTGGCGCTGCATCTGTCACCATGTTCCCCTCCTCCAGGTTCCTCTTCAGCTCCTCTACCTAATCACAAAATGAGCAGAGAGATTGATTTCAAACATAAATGTATCAGATGTAGTGATAGTGCCCCCCCCCCCTGCTGTCAGCAGTGTGACAAACATATCAAAGTGTTCACACCTGCTGTTGTAGCTTTTGACAGTGAGCCTCCTCCTTCTTTAAGCGTGAGCGGAGTTGCTCTCGCTCCGTGTCAAACTCAGCCAGCTGCTCCTCCACTCGCGCCTCCATCCGAAGCGTGCGCCTCCTCTCATCCTCCAGCTCTTTTTCCAAGGCGTGACATGCCTCCTTTTCCTGAATGAGAAAAACTTTAACTCAACAAAGAGAGGCAAATCTGACAAAGCCTACATTTTTTAGCATACAGCACAACAGAGGGAATGTGTGCTAAGAGTAAGGATTGAAAATAAACTGTCAAACTTTCAGAATGTTAATACCTTGTCCAGTTTACGGCTCAGCTCAGTCTGCCGGTGACCCTCCTCCAGAGCTCTGGTACTCGCCCACTTGCACTCTTTGGCCAAAGCGCAGGAGAGCTGTTTGTGCTGTGCCCGTTCTTCTTCCAGCTGGTCAGCAATTCGCCGCTGTTCTTTTTCCAACCGCCGGACCTGACTGCGCTCAAACTCCAGCTGAAAGGACAGAGCCAAGATGCACCTTAGACAAACTTGTCAAACACCCCAAAGCTCAAATCAACTCCTATCAGACTTATACAGCACCCCCCATGTTTATTTTAATTAGAGGGCACCTGTTGTTGTAAGCGCTCCCTCTCCTTCTCCAGGATGTAGGTGACATCATCTCCCTCGGCTGTGTCCTCAGCGTGCCTCCTCTTTTCCTCCTCCAGATCTTCAATAACCTGAAATAAACACAGTGGGGGGCCAGAGAGTCAAAAATGACATTATCTCCCTTAAGTTTGGTCTGTTCGGTATGTGGGGCCAAGAACAGCTCATTTGATCTTTGTCTTTGTTGAATGCTAAAAGATGCATTATGTTTAAACGTGATGTAAATTTTAATTGCAATAGCAAAAGCCCTAAATGAGTCTATTGATTCGTTTTTTTTACCACATTTTAAAACCGTCTCGTTGGCCTTCTACTTTCATCCTGGCCAGTGTGACACATTTTTGTGTGATGCGTTAAGATTCCCGATGAGATCAAGAGACAATGACTTAGTGTGTTTCCTCACCATCTATAAATGAAGGAATGTTCTCACACTCGCCTCATGCTCACATGCAACCATAGAAAAACTCCAAATGCGACATCAAAATGCAAGCATTCTTTATTTTCCTGTTCATGTTTGTTACCCAGCACTTGTGAGAGTGTGTGTGTGTGTGTGTGTGTGTGTGTGTGTGTGTGTGTGTGTGTGTGTGTGTGTGTGTGTGTGTGTGTGTGTGCGTGTGTCTGGAAAAAGTCCTTCCGAACATTATACTGTTAACTTGGTTTCTGCTTTTCCTTGAAGACATTTCCATCAGTGTTTCATATAGAATATCTTTTTAGAAATAATGTCCACACAGCTGTAGTAACGTTACACTTATCTGGCTACCTCCTCCTCCACATGTGTTTTTGTTTAACAGTTTCTTCTACTCAGGCCAACTTCTGTTTTGCACGATTACGATTTTCTTGTTTTAATCAGCACAAGGAACCAGCTCATTTCTGCCACACGTAAAGAAGAAGCTCTCATCCAGACTCACCATCCTGTGCCTGCTCTCTGCTGCAGCCAGCTGGGCCAACATCTTCTCTTGCATCCTCCTGCAGTGGCTCACCACCAGTTTGAGAACCACCAGTGGGTTGGAGGCCGGGGGGGAACAGTCCTTGCTCTGACCCCCTACGGCCTGGCTGTCTCTCTGCAGGGCCAGGAAGGGGTCGCTGAGGTTGTACCTGCCGTACTGCTCCTGGATGAACAGCTCTTTACGCTGGGCCTGAAGAGATGAGGAGAGGAGTGAGATGATCACAGAAATGGGCATAAACTGCCTCAGCTTCTAACACTTGTTGGATGTGAATGATCTCTTGCATCTCATATCTGAGTCTCAGCCATTAATTAAACTATTGAACAGATTGCCAGGACATTTAGGGCAGATATTCACTTTCCCCAGAGGATGAATTTGAATACTCTGCAGATCCCCTGACTCTTGTACCAGCATGAGGTTCACATTTGGGGTTGGGAGTGAAATGCCTTGATGACCATTGGATTGATCGCCATAACATTAGCGTGTTAGCATGGTGATGGTAATTTCTGTAAAATTAGTGCTTTGAAGAATGCAGCAGATCTGTCGACCTGAACTTGTGATCTCTTGATCTACCCTCTGCTGCAACTTGAAAACTATTGCACATTAAATGATGTTCCTCAAAGTTTCTATATTTATATAATAACTTTTAATTTACTGTTACATTATTTCCTAAATCTAATCTCTGGCAGATATGATTTAACACGCTGCGGTTGTTTCTGTCCAATTTAAACAGGAAACAGGAAACTGCGGTCAACACAATTATAGAACGGTATATGAGCAGGAGATGAAGAAAAGGGGTAAAAGAGGAAATGCATTAAAAAAAGAGTGCTCGCTAGAGGGATGAGCAACAGATGGTGTTTCTGTCTGTAGCAGGGCAGCTGCTTCGGACTGGGCCTCGGCCAAGGCAGACCTGTTCTGTTTAACTCATGACAAAAGGAGGGATAATGGCAGCACGGCATTTCAGGTTCAGCACATCGAGAGAGAAGATAGAAGAGGGCGGCTGAGGCGGAGCTGCCATTGGTCTTAGTGAGGTTGCAACAAAAGAGGATCAAAAGATTAGAGAGAGCAGTTTCCTCTCAGGCAGGAGCGAGGACAGAACTCTTGACGACTGATACTCAGATTATTCTAAAAGTTCAAAGAGTCGTCAGGAGAGTGGGTGAGCCTGCAGAGCAATATTCAGCCGTTTCACTAGGACCATGACCATTGATCTATTTTATCTTCCAATACTAACTCTGATCATATTGATTGGATATCAGTACTTTCTTTTTTCCAAAGTTTGATTTATGATATATACACCTCACTGTAAAGAGCTCATTGAAACAGCTTTGTATGACTGGATATCCGAATCAGAATTATTGCAGAATTATTGCCGAGTAGGTTTACCCATACAAGGAATTTGCTGTGTATTTAGGGGACTGATAGTCTTTGAGTGTGTCCAATTTGGTGCAGCTTGATTGAATTTAAGGGGACTGCCGGGCCTTGGCAGAGGTATGGCTCTACTGAGAGACATTCTAGGTTAATGTGGACCAGTCACAATGTGCCCGATATCCGATGCACTTCATAAGGTACAAATCTGTTCAGTGTATTCCCGGAACATGAGAGTACAAGACTTTACAATTGTTCTCACTTCGGATCTATAGGCCTCTGTAAAACTAATTCAAAGCTGTACTTTAAAAAACTTTTTCAAAGGGCGGTGAGAGTCGATGAAGGACTTCATACAGAGAGTCAGACTTCACACATTAATCCATTAGAGTTAACAGGCTTCTTGATCATCATTGTTCTGCATCTTTAGTTACATGTTGGCTCATCTGGAACAAAGAGAGACTGGCAAGGCTGCCAGGCTTTGCTGCTGTTATTTGATCCAGTCCACTGAAGGCGGATCAGACGGCATGAAGGGGCGAAACAGGAAAACACAAGGTGCCCATGAGATTTCAAAAATGCCTCTCAAATATGGGCGCTGCATTTAAAGCGACACCAACACTTGACACCTCTGTAACAGTTTGGTGTGCGATTCCGATAATCTCGTGAATGTGGCCCTTAGTCCTTGTCCCGTGTGTACGGTTTCACTTCTGATTGACGTGACATTTGCCTGCATGATATTTTTTTGAATGCAAACTTGTGATTTATGTAAATGCTAAAGTTTAAATAGAATACCTTGAGCTTCATTGCATGCTGCCCATCAATCTGTTGAGATTATTCCTTTTTTTTTATTTTTTAGAAAAAGGTTGTAATCTAATTTTGAAGTCAAGAGACGTGTGTCTACAGAATTGGCCTACAGCTCGTTCCTGTTCCCAGCAGTGACACTCTGCTCTGATGTGTCACTTTACATTCAGTGATTAAATAAGCTTAGACCAGAGTTTCCATTCTCCACACAAGTTGCTCAAGGATATAGAATCAGCCTGACTGTCACTGCTGAAGTGGTGGGCAAAAAAAACTTGATTTCGCAGTCTTGGTTCATGCAGGGGACAGTCATTGAAAATGTAGGAAGAAAAATTAACAAAATGTTCTTGTTTTTCTATTAATCCAGTCTGCACATGTTTCCTAAACTGGGTTATTGGCCTTTACATTTTCATTCTTTCACCTAATTAACAGGACCCTGATTCCACAAGTTCACTCATAATGCAGACCCTGCCTACCCTGCCCCCTCCCTCCCCAGCCCCTCAGTCCACAGACACATGTGCTTGTCCACAACACAAAGAGACGCTGTTTTCCTCTGCATCACTTCTCCACTGCTGAAAGGAAGTGAATGGAGGGATTACAGGAAACACATTTTTTGGTTACTTAATACTTAACACCCAAATCTACCAGCGCTTATTCATTACATCTTGCTGTACGCGAACAATACCCAAAAACAGGCTGTTTTGCACCGCGGTCTACAGTACCTCTATTATTCATGCTTTTGTCTGTCGACTACAGTTCTTGGCAACCTGCAGGTTTTTGCTTGGGAAGCCGTCTTTGTGCCATGACTGCACTGGTTTCAATCCAGCTTATCTTCTGCTGACACATGCCTGGTAACTCTCAGTCATGCAATGTTGGCGCCACAATCTGTATAAAACCAAGGCAGGGTGATGTATGAACTTCTTACCCCAGAGTCCTATATGTTTCACAGCTGCTCATGCAGATAGCAAATAGTCTGAAATTAAAAATTATCTACAAAGGACATCTGAAAAATACTATCCATCCTCATGATCTGTTCGTGAAATGCTGTGAAGGCCGGCAGAATACAATCAGCTGATGCATCTCCGAGCCAGAAACAAAGCTATTTTTGGTTCTCCAGCGCTCACCATTAACAAAGACCACGAGGTAAACCCCTTTTTTTAATGCTTGTTCATTTGGAGCCATGTGAACTCAATATTTAATGAAAGGCTCATTTCCATATTTGAGCCCCCTTTGAACTTTAAGTAAAGACACATATTCTTATCCCAAAGCAAAGAGACTACTGGATCCCTGCAGGACTTTCTGTGCCAAACACGAGCACTGCCAGAGACTTAACTTCCTTTTAAAAGCCACAGCGTGAGCAGCTGCACAAGTGAGTCACAAGAGGAAAAATGCAGTGGATGGTTAGAATGCCACTGATAGTTTTGCACAATTAAGTATAGCGGCCCATAGAAAGCCCACATAATTACCTCACATCCTGTGCCTACACTTTATCCTGCAGAAAATCACTGACTCAAGAAAGTCACACTTTTTAAGCAGACGACACGTGGAAACTTGTCAGATTTTATAATAAGCTGGATGATAAAGAAAGAAGTGAACACTTCACCATGTGATGAATGGTTGTAGGGTGTTATCACCATGGTGATTTGTGGTTAAGTCAAACACTTCTTGTGTGACACTGGGTGAAGCGGTGACACGTCAGTCAACATGACTGGACCTACTTCTCCAATTACTGTAGTTCCAGATCTGTTCGGCCGTCCTTAGTGCACTTAAAATGCTAACATCAGCAAGCTACATACTCACAGTGACGGTGCCAACAAGTCAATGTATTACATATATGATATCATTCTATTCATTTAGCATGTTAATATGCTTACGTTTGGTCATTGGAAGAAAATCAAGTACAGATGAGTGATGTGACATTAGTTTTACAGATGTTTGGTCATAAACCCAAGTTTTTGACAAATTCAAACTTTGTCTTATTTGAAAAGGAATCAAAGTAAGTTAAATTCGTCCTTATGGGAAATTTAAATGCCTGAATCAGATTTCATGACCCTTCTTTTTTCAATAGTTGCAGAGACATTTCTCACAAGACCACAGATGTGAACCAAATTTAGGTGCTAAAGGAAACATTAGGGGGATTTTCAAGTCAGTAGAATACATCCTCTGGGGACTATAAACATCTCAACAAATGCTTGTGCCAAACTAGCTGTTAGCTGTTGAGCTACTTAACGTGAAGCAAGTTTTAACCTGCAGGGGGTGCTAAAAGAAAGGTCAAGGGATCCCTGAAGTCAATAAGCTTCATCCTCTAGGGACAATGAATGCCTCTAAAAACATATGGCAAACCACCCTGTCATTGTTCCCATATGCAGTGCACCCACTGGCCAATGTCCTTGCCATCCATAGACTCTTAGCAGCTCACATGGCTACAAACACAGGAATTACGAAATTATGTTTTGCTGATAACCGTCTGTTTTCACATGAAGGCGAGACTGCAAATTCCCCCATCGCTCATTCCTTAAAAGCACTGAGGTACGAGTCCTTCAGAGAGGAGATCAGTTTTCACTCACGCTCTGCGGTTAATTTCCTACAGGTCAGTGGTTATACGCTCGTTTAAAGCAGCGTCCGAGTAAACACTGCAGCACTGATTCACTCCCCTACTTGAATGGGTTAACAGTTTGTCCTGGTAGAGCCATGAAAGAGGCACAGCCATGTTCCCCTCCAGCTCCAGTTAAGGCCAATGTTTATTTGTTCACTCCTACTCTCGCTCACATTGAGTCATCAGGCACCCAGCGTGCTGTAATTCTTCTTGCCTTAGATGGCCAGGTCCCGGGAGAGATGGAGGAATGTGGTCTAGACACAACACACGAACATTCATCAGTGGTCTCTTAGACGGCTGATGTCTGGTTTGTCCTTTCAGTGGTGCGTTTTATGCCGGGAAAGTGAAGTACATCCCACGAACGAAACAGCTGTAAAACTCAAGTATTTATACTGAGAGTTAAGTTTGCAGCTTTGTATTTATGTTTCAGAAAGGTAGGACTAACTTTAGTAGAAATGCTACAACATTTCTTCTGTTTAGTTCTACTCTTAAGTTTGTGTTTTATAAATAGCACAACAGAGACAATCTAACTTGAGAAAGAATACAGCTCTGTTCATGAAATGAAACACATTCTTGAGGCCATGTGAATCGTCACTGAGAGCTTAAGTATGTGGGCCTGCAGGACACTGCACCACAAAGTGCGCAGTGTGGGGAAAATAGCCTGACAATCCTTTAATTGAAACGGAGCACTAATCCTGCCACATTAAGACAACCTAGGGTTTGAACTAGTGGCTATTTGCTGGTACTGTGTGTGTGTGCGTGAGTGTACACTCTAAATGATGTCCTTTCCTAATTGGGTTTTATTCAGGTTCAGTGGGGTGAGTAACAGGACACAGTAACATTGGTTAATCTTAATTGTTTCAAACAATTTTTTTCCACATTTTGATGCCAGTTCGGGCGGCTGTGGCTGAGGGGTAGAGTGGTCGTCCTCCAACCTGAAGGTTGGCGGTTCGATTCCCAGTCTGAACCATCTGCATGCCGAAGTGTCCTTGGGCAAGATGCTGAACCCTCAATAGCCCCCCATAGAATAACAAAGTGCTGCAAGTAGATGCACTGTATGAATGTGTGTGTGAATGGGTGAATGTGTAACTGTACTGTAAAGCGCTTTGAGTGGTCATCATCAGACTAGAAAAGCGCTATATAAATACAAATCCATTTACCATTTACCATTCTTTCTGTAATTTAGGTCCAATTACAACAAAACTGGCTTCTATAAATGTATATATCCAAAATACAAATAGTAGCTTTTTAAAAACAAAAAGCTACTATTTACCACTGCCCTACTTTGTGTGACCATCATGGGGAGCTGTCCATGTTAATCACAAGCGTTGTCGGATTAGAGCAGTTTCTTTCTACACTTTCTTCTGACTCCCTGTTGTGAAAACGTGTCACCAATGCATTTTATTGGAACTGTCATTAACCTTCAACCTGACCACAGCTGCTGTTCTCCATGACCCAGCTAACAGCTTTTCAAACAGCCACTTTTCAAGCCTGCGGGGGTGACAGATTTTCTTTACCTTCAGGGCATCGATGACCAGGTCCCGGGCCTCCAGCTCTCCCTCCAGGATGCTGAAAAGCATCAGCAACTCCGGCTTGCTCAAACTTTCCATGTTCAGCTTGGGCTGTGAGGACAGAAGATGAAAGATGGTTGACAAATTGATTTTGAGGTTTTATTTTGTTAAACGGATGCAAATGCGCATGAGTAGCAGTTTCATGTTCATAATAATACTTCACTGCTTCTTGTGTTTTTGGTTTATGTCATTTATCTTGAAACAAAGCCATGTTTCCCATTCCTCCCCAAATCAGACCCCACGATAGAGACTTCTGATCTATCTGATATAATCCACTGATTTATGAGCTTTATATGTGGATCCGCGCTTATTAACACGGGAGGGACTTATTACCACCGCCAGGGAGGTTAGGTCTTCACCGTCAGCGGGTTTGTTTATTGATTGACAGCAGGATAACACAATAACTACGGATTTCTTCATTCTTAGTGGAAGGATTGGACATGGGACAAGACATATTTAGGGAACTGATATCTATGAGTGTGACTGGTGTGGCTTGATTGAATTTAAAGGGACTCTCTGAAGTATATGCTCTACTTTAGAAACTTTTTTCTCTTCATATGAAACAAACCAAACTATCAAATTTGGAGGTAGTTCATAATAACGCAGAATATGAGCCTTTAGTATCACAGAAAAAGTAAAAAGTATTTTGTGAGTGTTGACGTCTAATTTACATTTAATTAAAGATAAGGGATCATCATCATCTTCCAGTTAA
Source organism: Limanda limanda (assembly GCF_963576545.1). Taxonomy (NCBI): domain Eukaryota; kingdom Metazoa; phylum Chordata; class Actinopteri; order Pleuronectiformes; family Pleuronectidae; genus Limanda; species Limanda limanda. The sequence goes on from NC_083639.1 coordinate 3,661,779, forward strand.
TCAAATATTTGAGGCCGACTAACTTAACTTTGAAATGTTAAATATAAAATGACTTTGTTTTGTTTTGCCTCCGTATGGTCCATTCATTGCGTGCCCTGACAGTTGGTCCATGCTGGAAATGTGATGTGGTCTCTTTGTAGTGTCTCTGCACTCTAATCTCACAGCTGTGTTGGTACTGCTGACAAGCCCTGTGGTGCCCACACCTCAAATATCCAACCGCAATCTGGCCAAGTGAACACATGCGGGCCCCCCCCCCACTTTGAAATGCGATCAAAGCTGTTGATGTTTTTACACCAAGCAGCATCCTTTTATTCCAGATGAGACCCGACTTGCGTTTGACGGATGAACACCGGCTGAGTGTTTAATGACAGAAACTTACTCGAGCTTGACTCTCTGGAATATTATTTTTCCTTTTGATATACGTGCGTCTCCCTCTCTGCTGTTTACTAGACTGGGATCCACACCTGAACTAGCGTGCGTCCAACAGGCCGTGCTTTGAGCAGCCTGTGGCGGCCACAACTTTCCACATCATGAAGTCATCAGGACGGGGGTGGGCTGCTCTCTCCAAGCACTGGTTGCATAATGAGATACAGGAGCCACCGGCCTTTCATATTTGAGCTGCAATATTTCCCAGGCATCTTAAATATCTTTGAGAGTAGAAACTTGCAGATAAACAGTGTTTGCAGTAAACGGTGTCACCCGTGCAGGGCAGTTTAGAGAAGTGAGAGGAGGTCTGAGCCGTGACCCTGGTGAACTGCTCTACAGCCTAATCCCCAGAGCAGCGGGCCCTCACAAAGAGGGCACACAGCGTTCGAGCTGTGCCTTCACCAGCACTCAGGGGCTGCGGTTTAACCACAGGAGTAAAATGCCAATTAAATTACAACATACACACCTCCCATGGTTTAGGTTTACAGGCTCGCCTGCTAATTTCACAGGCCACCGTAATCACGGCAAGAGAAGAGTGCACGCTGTGTGATGAGAAATGTCTGAACCCAACAGGAGTCTGTCCTCGCAGCTTGTTTGGATCCTCATCGTTTTCATATTATTTCACCTAATCCCCCCCTCGAGTTAGTGCTGGTAATCACGAGGGTATACAAACACGCAGGAACAGCATGGGAAATACAAATATTCCCACACGTACTAACGACTTCACCACCTCAAACTCCCTGTGTCCGTAATCCTTTTTATCCATGTTTGTTTTAAGCCTGGTGAGCCATGTGCCTCCTCTGCAACACGGTAAACTCATTAGAAACACACAGCACAGCAGCTTCCACTCCAAAAGCATGTGCTTTGAAAGATGTTCCAGGTTTGTGAGTTGCTGCCGGATTGTAAATGATTGGTTAACATTCAAGTGCTCATGTTGGATCACAGGAAAAAGTTAAGAGAATATCAGATTATGATGATTTATGACCAAATAGGAAGATCTTAAATATGTTGAACTTCTCCCCTTGTCGCCGAACAGACACAAACTTTTTTCAGGGCATAAAACTGTCATCACCAAGCTGGAAGACAACAAGACTCCTAATTTATGTGAAGCTGCTTGATTTTTTAACTTGATCGTTCAAAGATCAACTGCTCATATTGAATCACAGGAAAAGTTAGGGAAAGTGTAGATTGAGATTAAACTTATTTATGACTAAATTATGATCACTTTACATACTTTGGCTCAAGGGGTCTCCCAAGCAAATTAACTCGTGCATGAAAATGTCATCGCCCTCTTCCAGCGAGAATAATAAAACTAATACAGTGTCACAGACTGTGAAACCTTCTCTGCACCTCTGAGTTTGAGCCTGAGGTGAGCGGAGGGGAAGTAGATGCTAAGAGCTTCCTCCTCCTCCTCCTCCTCTTCATCAGGATCTGAACAGATGCTGCATGTCTGGATGTTAAATTGGATTTGTTGGACAAACCAATTTCTGTGTGTAAGCCACTTGGTCGCTCGCTCTGCTGCCTGCCTACTGACCCAGAAACAAGCAGCACGACTGTATTAAAGAAAGTTGTTTAAAACATAGTAAAAAAACAAAAATAAATCGGGATCCTTACGGAGATTAAAGGGTTTAACGGAGTGTGAGTGGAGGAGATGACATGTCTGTGTCTCGTCTTCTCTTCACATGACGCATCTTTAGTATTAATGTGTTATTTGCTTGAACAAACCACCTGAACTTGTCTTCAGATTGAAGGAAGATGAGAAAAAGAAAAATCGGTTTGGCCTGTTGACGACTGGAGCTCGGCTGCATGTTCCTTTCTCTCCTTGAGTCGGTGAAAGTGAAGAAACTTTGTTGTCTAACTTCTCTCCACTTCGCCCTGAGGCCTGTGAACTCTTCTTACCTTCATGTGCTCCTCCGCGCTCCTCAGGAACTCCACCATCAACTTTTCTCTCCTGTCAGAAGATTCGGTTTCTCTCGGATCTGCGTCCGATTCTGATCCCGACGCAGCGGAACACAGCCCGGGTCCCAGCGCCGCTCTGAGCGACGGCCGTCTGCAGCCAATGGGCGAGGAGGAGCTCAGACCAGCGACCAATGACAGGGGAGTATTCGGGGGAAAGGGGCGGGGGCAGTGTGGTTCCGCCCCTTGGATTTTGGTTGGATTTCTTTGTTTAGTGTTTGAGGAGATCCAGCCTCTTAAAGAATCTGCCACAGACACGTAGAGAGTCTCTCCAGGCTGTCCTCACTGCTTTATATACTTTATATCGAAGGTTTTTAACTGGGCGAGGTTATAAAGTACAACTTATGATGGGATTTTAAAAGTAGAGACGATAGTTAGAAATAAAAACACGATAGGATAAGACGAAATCAAACTTTATTGATCCACACAACAGAGTAATGCAGTTGTTACAGCAACAGGCAGGTCAGAAGGAGGTGGGCAAGAGAAAGAAACAGGCAATATAATAATTAAAACAAATTATATTTAAATATTTATATTCTGAGTGATTATATACCCCTTTCACTGTAGTGTTTTATAGAAATGTTTCAAAGTAAAGTGCAGTAGCACAGGAAGAATGCAGGAGTAAGTAAAAAACGTTTGTACATTTAGCTTTTTTGGAGGAAAGTGCAGATTTACTATAAGTAGCATTAATAACACTGCCTAAGGGACTGATGAGGATGATCAATGTGGTTAAAAGGAGAATAAAATTTGTTGATTAAAATAAACTCGGACAATATTTGCTTCTAATATGAAATGAATTCACAATAAAAAGTTACATGATCTGAATATAAAAGTACCTTGAAGCTATACTTGAAGACAGTACTTGAGTAAAGGTACTAGGATACTCTCTACCACTCACAGTGCAACACAGATGAACATGTACTCTACCTCCAGCAACATAAACAAACCAAACCAATCTAAATATCTACCAATAAATAGTATTGACAATTATAATATTAAATGTGTGGGGCATTACACAGGATAAAAATATTAGTCTGCAATAAAAATACCTATTAAATGTTATAAATGTCACCACACAAACCATCTGCTTACCATTTATAATTATTTCAGCAATATTAATAATTCCAGGAAAAAACATCCCTTGCATTGATTCCTGGATTTGTGGGATTACAGTATTATTGACTGCCATCTGGTGGCACTGTCACTGGAAGAGTCCGCAGAGCTACAATAAGACTCCGGGCTTACCGGAGGAAGTGGTCGAAATGTCAGAATGTTTCTGAGATCAGCTGGGAAATGGAAAGGTTTACAGGAATCTAGACAAGCTAATATAACATCCGGTTTTAAAAGAGCTCTCAGATGAGGAACAGTTAGAACCTTTAAAGGAACAAACCTTGTATTTGTCTAGGGTTTTAGAGACAGACATTCTGAAACTCTTGTGTCTTTTAAGCAGAGAAAGTTGCCCGTGCAGGTGAAACTCAACAGGGAGGCTACAGCTGCTGTTGTAGTTGTTGTTGTCGGCTGTGAGGCATTGGGTTCCAGATGAAAAATCTGATGTATTCACTGATGCTGTAACCCTGAAAATTCAAGGCCTCCTCTAATGCAAGCTGGAGCTCTTCCTGTAATACATCATATCTGCCAGTAGAGCGCAATGCTCACACAACTCAAGTGAAAGTTAACGGTGGACTAATACATGGATGGAGAACAGAAGGGACTGTGATGGACAATACAGAACTTTAGCTATTTCTGGATGCATCTCATGGTGGAAATTAAGGTCATTCCACTCAAGCACCAATGATCAGCCTCCTCAGGGATGACGATCAGTTAAATAACACTGTCATTCTGCTGCTGGAAGATTTTGGTGTGATAGTTTGACTTGAATATACAAAACAAACCGCCCTGTGTCAGCGCTAAACTGCCACAACACATGCACACGCACACAAAATTTGATAATCGTGTCTTTTCTCTCTCAACGTGCTATCTGGAGAGGAATACAGTGATAGGCCTCTGGTGTGGGGAGCCTCTCCAGCCCTAATAGAGAGTCTCTATTTCAGGCTCTTCAATTAAGAAGCCGCTCTGCTCAGGCTGCTGCTGACTGCACGGCTGCTGCGGAGAATCCGTGTCCTGGTTCCTTGACTTCCTTTTTCCAAACAATTTACTCTGTGGAGTTTTGGTTTAATCCTAAAAAAAATGAGCAAAGAAGGTGAGTGATTTAAAATGTTACAGTCCAGATTGATTTGCTCATCTTTGGCCTGTCAATCGAGAAAGTTTGTAAAACTACTGATTTGAGGTACTACAGAAGAGTGTTGCCCCCCCTTCTACTCCAGTTCAGGGCAATACTTATACAAAATTTTGAATCATTTTATAAAATCTGATGTTCTGTTGATTATATTATACAATAAGTGTATAAAACACTAAATTGACCTCCACTTCAAGTAATTAAAAAATGCTAGTTGCAGGATATGGAAGGTGTAATGCTTAATAATTTCATACCACCAGATACTTTTCTCTCTTATGATTGATTACCTGCAGTTGTTTTCATCTAGTTTGTTTGTTTGTTAGCAGAACTTCTCAAGTGGTTTTTCATGGAATTTTGTGGAAGTTTGGGGCATGACCCAAAAAGAACCCATAAAGTTAGTTTATGTGTTTTCATTGTCTTCAACACTGCGAGATTTAACATTATTTTTCAACAGTAGCCTTGATTTCACAGAGAATAATTTATGGATCTTCATGAAAACAATCAGGCATATCGAGGGGAATGATATTTATGAGTGTGTGCACTTTGGTGCAGATACAAATAAAATCTGCATCTAGTCCATTTAAAGGTGGTTTAATAAGGGCACTGGTGGAAGTATGCACCCCACTGAGTGCTAGTGTAGTTATTTACTTCGTGGGGGTCTAACAGTTCAAAGAGCTAGATCAATACAACGATGCAGCGATTGATGAGGCGGCATCATCAATGCAAAGTTAAAACATTGATTTATATAGTTATATTTAAGATGCAACTCAGAAAACACCGAAAGACCCACTCACTTCGGTACGAGCCAATTATGTGTTTTTTATCAATATGTGGAACAATTAATTTTTTATAGTCAGCCCTGCAAATCAAAATTACTTGTTTTCTATCTTCCCCTACTGTCTCTTTTTTCTTATCTCTACTGACATAGTTGCTGACTGGGGAGTTTTTTTTTGTCACATCCAAAGCCCAGTTTTTCAAAGGAATCCTGAATCCAAGTCTCAACAGAACATTGACATATAGCTCAGCACAGAGGGGACATCATGAAAAATCACGTTTTAATAACTGCTTGAAAGTGAGTAAAGGATATTTTGGTAAAAGTACATGATTTGCTCAGATGGGGTCTGTTCAGCTGTATGGAAACTGTTCCAGCTCCCATCAGAAGAACGTGTTTCCAAAAGTTCCCTAATAATCGATTACCCTCAATATATCTGTGGCTCCAATCTAACATGAATGAATATACTGCAAACTGCAATCTCTCTCTTCTGTAGCATCATTCCCTGCTTAAGTGAAAACTTCATTCAGACTGACTATTTCATCTCCATTTCACACCTGCCACTCCATCATAGCTGCCAAACATAATGCGGAGATGACACACCGCCGTGGCACAGCCATGATCAGAGGACGGATGGAGAAGGGGGGGGGGGGGGGGGCAGTAAATATAGTATCAGAGTCTTGGCGGGAGCTGGCGACAACCTAGGACCTAATCTGAGGCAGTTATCAGCATCTGTTGCCTGGCACCCAGTACTGTGGGGGTTTTAGTTATTCATCTATCGGTTCATATCTGTCTATCTTTGTTTTGTTTTTTTTCATCTGATTCCCGATTCTGAGGATGCATTTCCAGAGTGTGGGAGGATGTAGCCTCTCAATACCCCCCAGTGCGTCAGTCTGTCAGCACGTGTGTATTCTAGTTTCTGTCTTTGCTTGACTCACCTGATTGCATGCTGAGCTGTGACAGAGGTTAAGGCTTTGGGAAATATTTTTTTTTTTTTTGCCAATTGCCATGTTAAATGTAAATTGCCTGACCTTGAAGCGGTCCTGATTAATCATTTACATATCTCCAGAGTGGAGATGTGCCTCTGAGCAGTCGACTGTGTCACTGTTACCGGTGTATTTGTTTTCCAAACATGTGGCAGCAGATGGATGTACAATTTAATATCTGTCGACTGCTTTGTGATGCATCCATTCACTGAACGTGCCAGTCGATTACAAGGCTCTGATGGAGAGCATTGATTGAACCCTAAAAAGTCTGCGAAGCTAAACACGCCTCCCCCCTTTTATCTTCAGTTGTTCAAGTGAACGTTGACTTCAGTCATCAAAAGATGAACATGATCTCTGGAAGGATTAACTGAAGAGGACAGAACCAATCTAATTCATGACTGAGACAACAAGAAGTCTGAGCTCAGACAAACTACAGCCCACTTGGGTATAAACTGACAAAGATGGGGACTGTCACAAATCACAGGCTTACAGGAGAACAGAGAGAAGTGGAGGCTCGGCATGTTTAGATGTGAATTATTGGACATCTGAACCAACTTTTTGACAAAAATCTCCCCGCCTCAACTACACAAACCAGCCCCATCAATCTGGACGTCCAGTGCCGTCTTTGTTCTGAGGCGTGTGAGTCATAAAGAGTATGCTGATCAGCCTGGAGCTTGGGAAGCTTTATGACTCTGTCTCAGCGGAGTATACTGCAGCTCATTTTCCTAAAGGTGAGCTGTTTTTGTAAACCATGCTGCGGAGAAGAAATATGTCGTCTATGTTTGACGGATTCGAGTCACCGTAGGGCCCAACAAAGTTTTAATTTAATGTGTCATTGCAAAGAGAAATGATTGCCATCCTGAACTCAAGCACTCTTCAACCTAAGTATCTTTGAAACCTTGAAATGTGACATTCATTGCAAGGGATGTTACTTTCCCTCAGCTTCACCAATATTTTACATTAAATCTCTGATACTCAAAGAAACAGGCATTAAAAGAAGAATACTTTCCTATCTGCAGAGATAGCATCAATGCCACACTAGCAGAAAATCAATACAATGTTGTCATTCATCATTTAGGGTTAGAGTTAGGGTTAGCCCTGAAGGGGTCCGCTATGGTCCTTGAGACATAAAAGTTGTCATCCACCCATTTCCTCTAGCGTACCCACGGACCCATACGTGGACGTCTGAGTGCAGCCCAAAATTTGTGACCACGCTGACTCTGTGACTCGACTGCTCATGCTCCAGGTTCCAGGAAGATGCAAACCTTGTTTTAGTACGAATAGAACCATGTACGCGTGACCAAAAGTGAGTATGCAACTCTCTGCAGACACAGAAATTATGGTCAACCCAATAGCTCTTAGCTGTTAGCCCTAAACCCAATTGAAAACCTTAAGTGACAACATGGCAGTAAAAATATCAAGTCTCTAAAATACCCTTTCTCTGAATAAATAATGCAAACATAAAGAAAACACGTCTCTGTTGGAAGAGGCAGCCTGTTTATGCAGACAAGCCGTTCAGACCGCCTAAAAGCACCAGATAGAAAAAATATGAATGGTAATTTAATCACATAAAAGCTCCCACACTCTCCAAAAGTCTAATTCCTTGAGTCTGCTCCTCTCTATGCAGTGTGAATTTTAATGATGGGTATTAAGAACAATTGTTTTATTCCATTTGAGACTACTCTGTTCGTGACTGATGGAAAACTATCTTCAACAGATTTAATAAAGTGACTCGAAGAGGCGCGCACGGATACGCATGCCTGATATGAACATTGTCGTAAAATTGAGTTAGATCATCTTCATAAGACATATAGATAAGTCCATAAGAACTCAAGAATGGCTCTTTATCATTTCCCCTCCCACTGTCTAGTGCACATTCAAGTATTTAATCTGCACAGATGAAGAATATAAGGAGACAGTTGATATGACTTTGTCATTATTTTGTGTTTGTGTGTGTTATTAAGCCTTTTTATAATGAGGGGTGGGTTCCAGCATGAAGTGAATCTAAAACTGCTGCTGTTGGTGTTTGTGTCCATGCAGTATTTGTTGTAGAATTATGGCTTATTGGGAATTCATTCCATCTGCGAGACTCATAATTTAGCAGCTGTCTGCACAGGAACGCACACTGATCTTTCACATTCAACACCATCACCAGGCAATATATATTCTACAATAACCCTAGATTATGCCCACTGTTGATGAAGGGGCCAAGATTTTATAATTGTAGCTTTCTACAATGATTTGCACATGCTCATAACACAGGAACAGAGGGAGAGATGGTGGCCACATTTCCTGTAGCTCGACTGATTGGTGGAGGTTTACAACCATGAGGTGTTTTTTAGTTCGAGTTACAAGAGGAAAGGTGTTTAAAATGAGGAGAAATTGATGTTGTTGACAAATGTAATGCTATATTTCTGAGCACTGGCCAGTAAACTTCACCAAATCCACTTTGTAACAGAGCAAGGCTTTTTAGAACCAGAATGTAGAGTCGTTTTTCCAATTTCCTGAGTATGTCCAAAGATTTGGATCAGTACTTTCTCTGGAATCTACATTTCATACACAGGAGGGTCCCTGCTCAGACCAATTCACAACAATACAGAAATCTCTATAGCGTGCAGGTGAGGGTCGGCACCTTCTACGTGTGTGGCACCAGTTTTTCACCCCGAGACATTTGCATTTAACTTTTTTTTGTTACAGTTTTTGTACCAGTCATGTATTAGAAAAGCCATCAAAGCCAAGTGTTCTCACATAGGTTCATTGTGAAACTCGCCAGATGTTTTACTACGGGGCTGGCTTGAGAAAGTCCAGAAGCTTTTACTTGGACAGTTACCTACTGACATCTCACCCCTCTGGAGAATGTCTGGAGGCTCTCCGATGTTCAGTGCATGTCTCAAAGCAGCTCAACTTGACAAAGTATTGTAATTAATGAATGGTGTGCTCCATTTTAAGTTCAATATTGACAATATAGCCATGCAAAGGCAACAATGTGAAATAGTTCCCACCAACATTTTTGATTTCTTTAAAGTTCTGCATGTCACATCAATTTCTATTACTCCAAAAGTCTGTTCTTTATGGTTGTTCCATCACTTTTTATATTTAGAACATTCTCTCTGTTTATCCTCTTGGTGAACTCCATTCAGAAGTCCTACATGCTGTCCCGCTCACCAATTTTGGCTGTCACTAATCAGTAGTGAAAGGACGGATTGCTTTTGGAGCAGGTGGAAGTATCCCACAGAACAAAGCGTGGCAGGGTGTTATTCAGCTGGCGCGGTTCTGAAAGCCAGACACTTTTATGTTGAAACGGCAGCACTCTCGATTCAGAGAGGCGAACGGTGTGGGCTTTCAAAGCTCGTCTCTACCCCCCTGTGCGTCAGAGATCTGTTTGAGGGGATTTGAGGATATTATCCTGTAAGAAAAACCAAAATCTGAGCAAATTCTCCAGAAATCAACCAATAATGTGATCTAATTTTTGTTTTCCAGGAACTGTTTACAGGAAGACGGTGTTTGTATTCATGACAAGATGATTTGAACTCAGCGAAGAAGTAACACAATCAAGATAATTTGTAGCTGGAGTCAAGTAAACACTATTGACTCTGCAATTGAGCAAAGTAGTTCTCTGTGATTTGAAGTCGATACCAGTGGCTGCTCATATAGTGCAGTGTTTACCTCCAGCGTCGTCCTTATCACTAACCTGGCAGATTGATTTAACGGCCCAATCAGGCCAGTTGAAACAGATTGTTTCTGTATGTGTCTCTCCTGCTTTGGGAATTCTTTGACCAGTGTCTTTGCTCAGTCTATAAAACAGGCCACAATTTCTCAGGTGGTTATTCTTAGAATAACCACCGTATTCTGTCATTTTTATCAGTGAAAAAGAACATTGGAAACCTTGAGACGACAGACAAATTGTAGAGTGCAGCTTTTTGCAAGAGCATCCGAAGGAGACTCGAAGAATTGGAGGAAAAATGTTTTTTTAACGCTTCAAAAATGAATTCAAGCAGAAGGTGGAAGACGAGGCTTTAAAAAGTCAATCCTGAGGAGAAAAACCAAATAAGTATTTAAGGTATATGGTATTTTTCCTATATCACACACATACCAGGGAGGAATCAGGTGCAGCCAGAAACGCCTGAAGTCCACTACTCAAAAAGTTTCAAGTACTCAGTCACACTTCACTCTAATCTAATTGAGTTGGAAATTAAAGCCCCAGAATAAGGTTAGTGACAGAGCTTTTATAAATGAGGTATAATAATAGCCAAAGAAAATTGGATGTAATGATTTCATCTAGTCAGATTTAGGATTACAGATTCATGTGGACAGTAGAATATCCCCAGACACAGAAATATAATGTGTGTAGAGGTTTTTTTTGTGAGAAATGCCAGTTGCACAAAACAATTATTGTTTGAGTGTTTGAGCCACATGTGGATACACTTATAATGCCAAACAATTTACCACATTTAAAGAATAAATACATATGAATGTCAGTACTTCTACGCTATTAATGCAAGTCTTTTAAATGATTATCTTTTAAAGATAACATATGTGCTAGTCACTACCACTAGGTGTCACACTAGAGCACCAGCATCTCGGACCGAAACAAATACTGTGTAGGCTACATCTAACGTCCTTCTTTTTCTCAGCGAGGGGTTGTGAAGCCCAGTGGAAGTGACGTGCAATCACACAATAAACCCCGAAAAATACCATAAACCCACGTGAGCTGTGATTGCTGTGATAAGCTCCATGACAATGCGTGCAATAAACCAAGTGCTGGTATCACTTGCCGAACAAATTCGAAATATCGCTAACAGCAGGTTAGCTAGAACTAATATGCATGAGTTGCACAAGAGAAGAAAATCCAGTAGTTGAGGTGGAGCCCTTTAGCAGCTCGTGGGGCTCCACCTTGGAAAACCCAGACAAGTTCAGACTCTGATCTCTATGTTAGAAACCATTTGTAGAAGAAGAGCCGGAATTCTTTAGGGGAAGAAAATCTGAAAAATGGATCTGACCTGAACGTCTCATACTGGACTGTGCTGTCTCACTTTGTCTGATGTGTCGGCGGTCACTGTGTTTGACTCTTTATAAATATGGAGAGGGCAGTTTCACAGAGAGGGATTCACATGTACTAACAAACACGCATGGCCAGACTGGCTAATATAATAAAGATGTGAGAGGCTTGAAGAGGGAGTGGGACTTCATTCTCTGAACAAGACTAGACCTCAACTGATGTCTGGATTTTGGGGGGGGCGATGCCAAGGCTGATATTTGGACATTTTCCGATACCAATATATTGACCGATATGTATATTATGACAAAGAAATGTAATTGAGCTTGATATTTTACAGTTTGACCAATCACTTTATTATGAAGAAATATAAAAGAATACACAACTACAACCAAATATATAAAACTTCAAGGAGAAAATACTCATTTTTTCTCATAAAATGTAAACATGAATCCACATCTTATCTTATTCTGCAAAATAAAGGTTTTCATACTGGCAAACAAAAGAGCATATCGGCTGATATTTTTATCAGACAACCAATGAAGCGATCAGGCTGCACACACGATGCCAATAAGTCACTTCAGCTTTACGTAGAAAATAGTCGTTCGCTGCTGTATTAACCTTTATTTCATCTTGTGAATATATCACCTTTTAAAGACATTCCGTGGATTGAAGTGCTCCATTGATAACAGGAATGTAGCATTTCACACTACATGCTGAATAGACGATTATCTCTCAAACCCGTGCTGCCTTCATCAAAGTCACATTCAAATTGTTTGTTTGTCTTTTGAAAATCATCAGGTTCAGAAGATCCGTGCGGCTTTGAAGCAAAGAATTAACCTTTTCCATGAAAATACCATCTAAATGTCATCACAACATCGCACCTTACATCTCTCAGAGAGTGAACAACCGCTGACCCGCGGCTGATTGGCCAGTGTTTCACACACTGGTACTGTCCTTGTTTATTATTACATATTTTCATTCATGTTCTTTCAGTCTTGTGTCTCCTTAAGCTTATTCTCCAGCAGCCTGTCTTCCCTGTAGGACAATCTAGTGGCTGCCTTTTTATGCTTTGATACCTCTAAATAACTGTGTTGGATGTAATAATGCCAACCATTATATTGTAACAAAATGAGACACACATCCTCCTCAAGTCTTATTTCAATCAATCAAATTATTGTGTTTGTGTATGGGGGATGGGGGGGGGGGGGCAACCTTAAATAATAAATGGACTAGAGAGAAAGACACCTCTACTTCCACGTCAGATTCAGTTTATCTCATTGAGCCTGACGATTTTGTCAGCCTGGACTTCTATAATTGAAAATATTCATTACTGTATGTAATTTATTACTTTGTCATAAATCAGCCTTGGAGTCCTCGGACCATTCACTCTGCTCGTTAGAGTTTTAATTAGCACACTGAACTATGATAGCGTTGCTTTTTTTCTGAAGGGCAATGAAATAAAGTGTGAGGAGAAAGTTGTACATTCTTTGTGTTGCATAGAACAAAGTATCAGCAGATTTGACAACACTTCAGGGCCACTTCACTATGCTGGAATACTCTGTGGTGTCCAACTCGACAGAATAAATCATACCTTGAATTTTGCAGAGCAACTTTTTAAAATACACAGAGATATAGTTATAGCTATTTATTGAAATATCTTCTTATACTAAAGCACAAATACAGTTCTCTTCCTTGTGCAATCATCCTTTACTCTAGTACATTTCTGTATAAAACAATATTTTTGTTGAAAGGTGTATATTGTGTACATATTCTGTATTTGTGTTTGATTTATATTTATTTTATTGCCTTTTTTATTTCTCTTGTCAACCTCTTTCTATAACAAGTGTATTTTCCTTGTGTCTGATCAGTAAAGTCTTATCTTATCTTATCCTATTTCATCTTTGTGGACACTTGGAAGTAGAAAATAAACCAGTAGATTGGTTAAAAAAAAAACACAGTGTATTAGAGTGCAATATCATCTCCATTTCCTTGTGTAATTAAGTTTAATACCTCATCGCTTTAGTGCACCTGCCTTTTCTGGATCCACATGCTGGCGCAGATGACATTCACAGCCTCTTATCCATCACCTCAGTGAGACTTATGGCCGGGTGTGTGTGAACACTCCCCATTAGATCCGAATGAATTTTGTGTGCGCTGTCGGGGTTGTTATGAATTTCACGTTAGATTGTGTTTGGTGTTGATTTGCTGCTCAGAAGCTTTGAGAGGTGCCCAGAGTCAGAGCCATTTCTTTGTGAGCGGAGGGCTTTTACGATCAGCCTGAAGACGCAGCTCAACCCTGCATCTGTCTCCGTTTTTGAACGATCGCTCCGTCCGCTGATCCACCTGTGTCTCCCCGTGCTTTATATTTCTTTGTATGATAAAGTCGTGGCTTTGAGTGAGTTCATTATCAGTGCTGCTGCCTTTCATCTAAACTCATTTATCCACACCCACACTGTGTCTTTGGGTCTGTTATTTCTTTTCCCTCTTTTGCAAACTTGTTATTGTTCATTCTCTCAATGATTCAGACTCCACCGTCCTTCTATCAGCTCGCTCTTTTGTTGTTGTTGTTTTTTTCGTTTTTTTACAGGCTCTCAGGCTCACTGCTCCTCCAGACATTCATACTCTGTAATTGTTCAGAGGACTCCTGTGGCCCATGTACCACCTCATCACCTTTACTTTATTTTTCTAAACAGACATCTCTGTCTTCTCAACAAGCTTGTATCTGTATTTCTTTACATGTATCTATAAAACTACTAGAATGGAATGCATTACATTGTCCTCTTTAACAGTGAAGTGACATCCGCCTGGGTTTCACCTTGAATTTCAAATCGAATTTCAGTCTGAGTCTAAATCATGAAACATGATGCTGAGTCCGTTATGAAGCAGTAGACCTACAATGACTTTGATCGTCATCCTGGCATGGACTGAAGTTTTCAAGCAGAATATGAGAGGAGCTACTATAGCGGAGAATGTGTGAAAGCAGCTTCACAATTATCCCTGTTATATACAACAGTGATGTCATTGATTTAAGTTATTGATCGTGAGAAACAAACAAATACTGCTGATTTTATTGTTAACAGTCGGCTCTTAGCAATAATGTAGCTTGTAATTCAGTGGAGAGAGACTTACCAACATTTAAATAGAGCGTTGAAACTTGAAATAAATAAATCAATTTAATTTCTTTACGCATTTAGTTATTTGGCCTATAGGGGCAGCAGAACAAGCTGTAAAGACAATTAGATGCCAACCTATGATGACCGTAAAACTTTTCCAATGCCGATATTTTCATTTTCATTTTCAGTGTAACCATAAACATAACTGTAAATGAGAATAAAACAAACACAACCAAATATATAGAACGTAAAAGTAATATGGAAAATAAACATTTTTTATATGAAAAGTAAACACAAATGCACATCGTTACTGCAATTTTCATGCTACAAAATAAAGGTTTTCATGTTGGCGGAGAAAAACAGCTATTAGTGCAGATACCGGTATGTCTGTGAAAGGCTAAAATCAGCCAATTTTTAGTGTTTGGTTGACAATTTTCAGTTGTTGAATCATTACAAGAGTCACTTTTCATAGCACATTTTATTAAAGTCAATTCAGCCATTGTTGGATTCTAAGTTCTTTCTTTCACTCAGAATATTGTGCAGTACTGGAGTGTAAACCTGAATCATTCTGCTGAAGAATAATGTTTCTTACTACCCGTCATGAAATGTCAGCTACTACAAAGGTATTATAGCGAGAATGTGACAGACAGTTTGTTGCGAGCACAGTTATCATGAATTCAAAGTGCTTTCTTATAAATTAATATATTTTTCCAATAAACCATCTTTATATGCTTTTTGGAATCTAGTTATTATATATTTCCTATTTGTGCATTGGGCCATGAAACCCATGAAGCAAGGATCAGAGGAATAACCTTGAATAACAGTTTCTGAAATAATGATGATCAAACCTCTTTTTGTCGCAATCTAATCTAATTTAAATTCCTCAATCAAAATAATAAACCGCTCAGATAAAGGCTGGCAGATGAAGGCTGAATCAAGTTTAGCACTTTCATGGATTTAGTTTGTGGGTTGGGAGAAATAATTCATACTGGCTTTCATTCAGTCAGAGAGCAGCGGCCCCGGGTGCAGGACAACCAGGGGGAAAACATTTCAAAATCTCAGCTGTTGCCGAAGCTCTGATAAATTGGATGATTTACTGATTCAGGAATGAGAGGAATTACTGTGTGTGATTGGGGGTGCTGCTGCGGTTGGCTTCTTTTTTTCATTTAGCTGTTCCGTACAGGCTTTTTGATCAGGGTTTAAAGACTGTGTAGAGTTGACCTAAGGGTACGTTAATTTGTGTTGACTACGTTTCGAGGACAAGCGAGAGGAGACAAGGCTGAAACTGTGAAAGCAGAGAGTTGCTAGCATCCTCGCCAATGTCACGATGTCATGATTGAAAAATGATAATATTTTGACCTTCATACATTCAGAGTCCCAGTCTATTGGGTTTGAGATGCAGATGTGTTAAAGAAAAGTGGTTGACATAATTATTTGTCTCTAAATCTCCTTGTATGTTATAGTGTTCCTGTCTGGGAAGCAGTGTATTCATGTTCCTTCTAATCTTGTCTCTGACGATACATTTGTTTTTTGAATATCAGAAAGTCTCTGTCACAGTGTCGTGCAAAGCATTGTGAAAAATTGCATGTAAGTGTTTTTTTTATGCCACCCCAGAGGTTTGAACATGTCACCGAGAGGAGTATGAGTGGAAAAAATGATCCACAGCACAGAGAGGACTATATTGGCATTTGGCAGATTGAGGTGATATGTTAGAATGTACTGAAGACAAGGACAAAAACATCAAATATTCACAATCTTTTTAAGATTCATGTGCTGATATCTCTTTCAAAGGTGTAGATATATGCAGGGAAGGCAGTGAAGTGACGAAACAGGTCTGTGTTGCTTTGTCTTTTAAGCAGCAGCGTCAGAGTGACTCTGTGCTTCAAGAAGAAGTGGTTACACTGAAGAAAAGACACTGTTTTAAAGAGGGGAAAAAAAGAGAAGAAACCTAAAATATTTTCACTCTCAGACGCTGCAGCCTGATAAGACCTCGGATACAACAAAAGCGAACCCCTTAGTCAGAGAAAGGCAGCAACTTCGAAAATGTTCAAAGTCTCGATTCATGAATATTTTACATGATGTGCCAGAACTTCATCTGAGCGTCTGAATGTACTGGAGTCCATCAATAGCCTATCTGTCTTAACACCCAGGACCACACAGCGTCTCTCTCCGTCTCTCTCCGTCTCCCCCTCTCATCCTCTCCCTCTCTCCTCCAGCGGCCACCCGCACAAGGCCGTCCATTCAAAGACCAGCCTCAGCAGTCCCCCGAGGTGCCAATGTACAGACCTCCCACCCTGGGATTGAAGTGGGAGCAAGTGAGGGAGAGCCAGTGGGCTCATTGCTTCTTCCTCTCTGATGACGAGGCCCCACTCTCTGAGTAAAACGATGAAGGCTTTTTGGAGGAAAAGCGATAGCGGGTGGAGTTTTTTTTAAATACTTGACACTTTGTGGCCACTTATCCATACAAAGAGCAGCACTTACTCATTGCTGCTGGGTAGTTCAAACTCTGGAAAACACGTGTACTGTTTATGTGATTCACAATTGGCCATGAAAATACAAAAAAACACAACTGAAGCCAAGTTTTTAGTTCATTGCTTACTATGAGATCCATACTGAGTGGTTTGATTTATAAAAATAAAACATGTCTCAACATAACATAGCAATATTACTCACCAAGCACAAAAACACTGTTATTTTTTTCTGTTAAAAGACTAAAATGCTGGGATGGATTACCTACCAGCCTCGAAACCTTCACTACTGGTTTGTGTTAAAGTCTGTTGAAAGTTTAGAGGGAATTGGTCTTAATAAAGAATAATAGATGACATGAAATATTTTATTTTGTCAGGACTTCACAGTGTCGAACAATAGTTTTAAGATCTTTTTAAGAATTAATTTTAGTGCTTGTATTTAGAGCTCGATCGATTTATCGCTCGATAAAAATTTGCCGGGATGAAACTTTCACAAACATCAGTATCGCTGTTTATGTTTGCCCATACTAACACTCTTATTTTGCAGAACAAGCAATGCAGAAAGGTTCTGCATTCACCTTTACACTTAGCTTGAAAAAAATATTCTCTTGATATGAGTTTGGGATATTTGGTTGGTTATTTATTATCAGGGTCATGGTTTATCGTTATCTGAAATGTTTTTCTTCCTAGTATCGGCGCAGTCCTTAGAATCGGCCCCTGATAAACCTCAATGGCCAAGCTCCACTTGTATGTGTCACAGGTCTGAATCCATTGTTTGGTAAATTTACACTAAACCAACATGTGTGGAACAGAGTAATGGGTGAGTGTTGTGAGTGTTGCATTATGATTTATATTAAATCAGCGTTTTTCAAAGTTTTTCATCACATTTTTTTCCATGTTAGGTCCAAGTCGCACATTTCTACATTTGCAATTACATCCAATTCCATCACTCAGTGCCAGTGTGAGAAGTAGAGTGTGCTATATAGGCAGAGAGGTGGAAAATGAGAGTGTGGAGATCAGCATGATGCGTAACGACTCCAACCTTCATGCAGAAAACCAGGTTTGTGTTCCATCTTGCGACCAAGATCTTTAAAATACGTTAAGTTGAACATATTGTGCAGTTTTGCAGAATTATCCGACATTAACAGTCTATCTTGATGTAGGGATGGTTTCACCTGCCCTGGAGGTGTTGAGGAAGTCCATCTGCTGATAGCTCGTGTAATGAGTTTAGCCACCTTGGAGAAAATGAATCCCTGATGAGTCAAGAAGACGTAATGAAAGTGTTTTATGTCTCTGGGGGACAAAGCAATGCTGTAAGGACCATCCTTGCATGGACTAATAGTATGTCTGGGAAACTTTCTCAAAAACAGGATTAGTCTGATTAAGTGTTAATTGTACTTCTTTTTTTAAAAGTTATTTGAATGTATTTACGTGAATGATCATCTTTCAGCCCACAATGGACGGAGAGATTATCAGGAATGGAGAGTCAATCACACCCAGTTCTAGTCACGTTAAAATCCCAGATCAGAAATTGTGTGAATATATAAATGTACATGAACATATAAGTACCTAATTTACTCAAGTAGAAATTAAGACAACATGTTCCAATAAAGCCTAAAGTGCCAGTTTTCTACACTGCAGTACCCGTCTGATATTCCCCCAATACCTTAGTATTTGTGCTTAGGTAAGCAATGCAGCAATACAGTATTGGATGAGGTTGGAGTGACAGAGTGTCACACATGATGATGAAGTGCGGCAGAGGGAAGGAGGGCTGATGACACTGGCACAGTCCGGGAGACGCGCATTGTAGTTGGTGCCGCGGAGAGGGACGCGCGCCGCTCCTCTGCTGCACATCACACTTTCCAAACACTGAGGAGGACGTTTGTTTTTTTAAAGAAGAAATAGCCACGATGTAGTATCAGCTGGAGGATGTGAACGAATCCTGCAGATACAGAGCGTTTCCTCTGTGAGTCGCGGACAAAGAGAAGGGTTCGATTCTGCTCCATCAGCCGCGTCCGGTGCGCACGGCACGGCGCAGGAGGAGAGAGGTGCCTGGCGCTGCTTCCTCCCGCTGGATGGATCCCAGCTCCTCTTCTCCCACTTCCCACTGAGGACTCCCAATTCATTAACTCCTCTGGTTTCTGGGGGGTTTTGTTTCCCTCCTCCACTTCCATCGGTGAGCGTTTCACTGATATTCGTATTGTCTTGTCCTCAGAGGGAAAAGAGGAGATGCCATGTCAGATTTGGCACATGTCTGGTGAACAAGTTTTCAGTGAGCAAAACGTTCCGACCTTTGTCACGTTTTGACTGTTTTTATAGGACATGTATAAACACAGGCTGCTTATTACTGAGGACAAATACAGTGGCCAGGTAAGGCAGGTTATTAAAACAAAGCCAGGTCATGACTCTGTGTATTTTCAAAGAGTTGTGTAATAATTTTCCAGATAAATGTAGAGCAGGTCACCTCCTTAATATGATTCAACAGGTCTGTGTCAGTCAGCGCTTCTCTGTTCTCGTGCTGATCAGGCTGCTTTGGGCTTGTGTATTGACTGGAGCTGCTCACAATGTTCAAGTTAAGCTATTGAGCTGCATTGTATTCTGTGTACATCTAATTATAGTTGCAAAGCAAATACAGGCTTAGAAACCAGAAGTCGTTTGGTTCACGAATGCAACTCAAGTAAACTGTTGCAGGCTGTAGATGTCAGTCGAAATCCTGAAGTATACCTTTCATATAAACTTCCCGTTGAGGTATATATGTAGAAACCTGAGCGTGAAAGTGTTTGAAGTCAGACTTCACCTGTACCCGTTCCTCTCTGGTTGCACTCGCGCTTCAGCTGTTACCATGAATCAGCCGTTTCCACAAAACTGGATGACATTTTCGTGACGGTTGTGCAGGATTTGGAAAGAGAGCAGGGGAGAGTGACTGGGAATTTAATAGAGGGGTAGGGGGGACTCATTTGAAATTCAAAATGTCACAAGTTTAATGCAGCTCACTTGTGATTGGCAAACTGATTATTTTGTTGCTCATCCAGCGTGCTCCTGTTTTCAGCTGTTTCCTCTTTTCTTTCTTGTTGACATTTATCTCTCAGATGCCAGCACATTTTATGGAGAGTCGAGACTGAAGGTGAGGACGACTACTCTGTAGACTCTTCTTCACAATGGCAACTGGAGTAGCAGCATGGCTCCCTTTTGCCAGGGCAGCAGCCATTGGCTGGATGCCTGTTGCCAACTGCCCCATGCCTGTTGCTCCCATGGACAACAGAAAGAGACAGGATGAGCTGATCATTCTCAATGTCAGCGGCCGCCGTTTTCAGACCTGGAGAACGACCCTGGATCGCTACCCAGACACCCTGCTGGGCAGCTCGGAGAAAGAATTCTTTTACGACGAAGAAATCAAGGAGTACTTCTTTGACCGGGACCCTGACGCCTTCAGAAGCATCCTCAACTTCTACCGGACAGGAAAGCTCCACTACCCCCGTCAGGAGTGCATCTCAGCCTACGACGAGGAGCTCATCTTCTTCGGCATCATCCCCGAGATCATCGGCGACTGCTGCTACGAAGAGTACAAGGACAGGAAGAGGGAGAATATAGAGCGGCTGCAGGATGATCAAGATGAGAACAAGGACCAGAAGCTGCCACACATGAGCGTCAGGGAGACCATGTGGCGAGCCTTTGAGAACCCACACACCTCCACCATGGCCCTGGTCTTCTACTATGTCACTGGGTTTTTCATCGCCATCTCAGTCCTCACTAATGTGGTGGAGACGGTGCCCTGTGGAACCACTCCCAACCAGAAAGACATGCCATGTGGTGAGCGCTACACCGTGGCGTTCTTTTGCATGGACACCGCCTGCGTTATGATATTCACAGTGGAGTACCTGATGCGCTTGTTTGCCGCGCCTAGCCGTTACCACTTCATGCGCTCTGTGATGAGCATCATCGACGTGGTGGCCATCTTGCCGTACTACATCGGCCTGGTGATGGCGGACAACGAGGATGTGAGCGGCGCCTTCGTGACACTGCGCGTGTTTCGGGTGTTTCGTATCTTCAAGTTCTCCCGTCACTCGCAGGGCCTTCGGATCCTGGGTTATACACTGAAGAGCTGCGCTTCAGAGCTGGGCTTCCTCCTCTTCTCCCTCACCATGGCCATCATCATCTTCGCCACGGTCATGTTCTACGCTGAGAAGGGCTCCAGCTCCACCAAGTTCACCAGCATCCCAGCTTCTTTCTGGTACACCATTGTCACCATGACAACGCTGGGGTGAGTAACAAACATATGCGCACCCATGCACACGCAGATGGTCAGAATCCTTTATCTCTACCTGTAGTTATATATGTTGTAGAACTGAAACGATCAACCATTACGTTAATAGATACACTTTCCTAGTGTATTTTCCTATAGATTGACTACTTTTTGAAGCCACTTTGAATTTTAAATGAGCATTGAATCAGCCTGCCCATATAACTCAGTACTACAGCTTACTTGAGGCTGCCAGCGTGAGTAATGGTGGGCAGCGTGGCATTTATCTACCAACACAAACACTCGTGGCGTTTTGTTTGTCTCACTTAGAGCAGAAACAAATACAGGCACAGTGATTTAATAGATACCATACACTGGAGTATTGAATAGATGCCTGGATTTTTCACAGGCTTGTGTGTGAAGTAGGGGTAAAAAAGAAAAAAATCCTTTTTGTCTGTATTTTCAGTTTAGTTTTGAAACTGATTTTACATTTTATTTCCACCTGACAGACTCAACAAGAGATGTATCTTATTAGTCGACTAAATACTTGCCATTGAAATTGTTTGTATTTAATTATTGCACAACGCTAGTAAACTTTTGTGTCTAAGATCTTACATAACCACCCACCACTAGGGGAGCTACAACCCCAACAGACTGCAGCACTCTATTTCCCTATAATCAATGATGTAAATGTACTTGTACATACATATATAAACTGTATATGTATAGTATTGTAAGTTTGGCTGGGATATAACCAGTTCAGTCTTAAATACACTTAATCAGGCAATAATTAATCTTATCGAATGAATTGTGCAAAGTCATTTCATTTTTTCTCACTGCCTTGTCTAGGCGAAATGATCGTTTAATCGACAAGCAAATTGGTAATTTGCAGATACAGTGTATTAACGGATTTTGGACTCCCCATTACCTTGAGTTGTAGAGGTTCGGTTTTATCTTAACTTTGCGTCTGTATCTCTGACAGATTTCGTCTCTCCGAACTGAAACACCATATTTGTGGTTCTAAGCCTTCGGTGTCAAAATGCCTCGTGAGGAATTAATGTGTAAATGTATTATAAAGTCAGATCTCTCTGCACTGTGCCTGGAGGCGAATGTCCCATGAGAGATCCACTGTCACCTTTATCATGATTCCACTCTGCTCTTAATCTTTCACACAAGCTCTCTGAGATACAGCACCATGAACGGCAGGGTGAACTTGAAAGTGTTCCCCCAAGTTTGGCTGAGTAGAGCACTGTGTTGTGAAGTGGAAGAATAGTTAGAAGTTCCTAAAAGTCACTTTTTCACTCATCATCTCCATGCTGGTGCTGCTGTATGAATACATGCAAAACCTCCTTTTGGGATAAAACAGTATTTATTATGCATTTTGTAAGACTAATATCTATATTATGACCAGACAGGAAAAGCATTGAAGGAAAGGTTCACAGGGTCTTTAATCAATACTGACATGTGCATATGTTCATTAAAAGGGTTTTAAGTCGATATGATTCTCCTCTTGTCAGTACCTGCTTGGAAAAAAATCCCATCTCACATTATTTCAATAATGCGGCACAGTGGTGTAGTGGTTAGCACTGTCACCGCACAGTTTCTCCAGGTATTCCTACATGCAGATAGGGGTAAGGTTCGAGACTTAACAATGACTGGAGATGTCAATAATAGTGTGATTGGTCGTTTGTCTCTATGTTGGCCCTGAGATACAACGGCGACCTGTCAAGGATGTTCCCCTCCCCTCATCCAATGTCTACTGGAACTGGCTCCAAGTCCCCCCTTCCCACTCCATGTGATGCTTAGTGGAAAAGCTAGATGGATGGATTATTGTTATTCTATGATCCTATAATGTTATTTCAGACACAGTGGAACAATCAATCCATTTGAGAACCTGAAACAGGCGAATATTGTGTATTTGAATTTATCAATGACCAAACTAGTTGATTTCTGGATGTTTTTTTTGTGCAAATGTTCCTTGTTGTTTTCCAACCAACAAGGAAATGTTGTCTATGGAAACACAAGGAATGAATTTTGGATTTAAAAGACTCAGACCTCAGACTGATGAAGCCTCAATTTCGTTTCTGCTGAACATACGAGCACACTTTTGCACTGGAAGGAAATTGTGTCCCTCATCACTCACCTTGAAATTGCTTTAGGAAGGGATCTGTTCACAGTCATTATGGACAGAAAGGACAATTACAGCAACCATTAACCCAGTCTTATTGGTTGCTGTTTTAAAGGTACATTGTGTGTAGGTTTCAGGGGGAGCGATCAGCAGTAATGGAATGCAGGCTCGTATTCATAATTATGTTTTCAATAGTGTATATCTTCATCATAACAGGCCATCCTTCATGGAGGTCGTTAGTTTCTACAGTATAGCCAATAATGGACAAACCAGCTTTAAAGAGGGCGTTTCCCCTTTGTAAGTTATCTGAAGCCCATTATAGATTCTCCTAAACACTTGGAAGAGGAGGCGTGCAAAGCTAATCAGCTGGCTGCAATATGCAGCTTCACCACTAGATGCCACTAAATCGTACACACTGAACCTTTAATACTGTTTATGGTCATTGTTTTTTTCCTCCTGCTGCAGCCATCCAGTACAATTAGTCTTATTATCAGTTATCAGTTTCAGTATTATTCCCCCCTTCCATTATGGATTTAAATTCTTGCCAGAATTGAAATACATTATGACATAATTAACTTTCGGATAGACCAAGAAAATGTAAACCTGTAGTGTTGTATTTTCCATATTGTTCATTATTGAGAGAGTTAATGTGAATACTGGACAGGATAATGTGTGGGCTTTCATGCTGCTCCTCATTTTACCATTATCACTCCAGACCATTTGATGTGACCTTCTACCTTTTTCCTTGTGTACTACTGTGGGTCCGGTTTCCTTCTAGGGGAGTGACCTGTTTGACCAGCAGACGGGAGACTTTTCTCTCCTTTAAGGCGTAATATCAGTTGTTACATCAGCGGCACAACATTTTATTTATTCTTTTGGTTGAGGTCAGTGTGTCAGAGTTTTGTCTTTTCACCAAAAGGAAAAGTGAAATCAAATTAAATCTCGGCACCAGAATATCTGTGAGTCTTTCAATTGCAGCTTGTGCTAAAAAGGCTGCTGGGCCTTACCTGTGCTGCAGTGTGTGTGTGTGTTTGTGTGTGTGTGTTGGTGTGCATCATTATTGTATCACACACACAAAAGGATAGAAATGCCAAGGTGAAAGCTTTATGTAAAGTCTGAGCCCTGAGCATTGAGTTTGTGTGGAGCCATTATGTCTGACACACAATAGTCAGCAGCACTGAGAGTCTCTCTGCAGCTTCAACAATAGTGATCCACATCATTTACCAAGGACAGTCATTTGCAATTTAGGAGAACTATCAATTGATGCATTTTCAAGGCTGAGTGTTCATATTCAGGATGTTCTCTTTCTGAAACCAAAATCCAAAACCAATTCTTCAGGACTAAGGTACATTCTGTAAAATCAGAGTTCATGTGCGCCACTAGGACCAAATCTAATCTTCTAACTTTTCAAAATATGATTTGAACACAGTTTTTTGTCCTTTTTGTCATACATCGCAGAAATCAAGCAGAACTAATGAAACTGGAATATTTAAAATTGGAATTTTTTAAAAATATACATAGGTACACTCCTTTATCCAAAAAACCTCAAACATGAGATTTTTCCCCACAAGAACTTACATTGACCTTTCAAAACTAAAATGTTATCAGTAGAGCTAATACCTCCAGCAAGGTTTAACAGTCCTGTTAAATTAAATAAAGCTGCACCAACCTACAAACAATCATAGATATCAATCCCCTAAATATGCCAGATTTTATCAAGATCCATGAATTATTCCCTGGGGAATCTATGAAAAAACAAACAAACAAACTAAAACCGCCCATCTGTCATTGTTATAAAGATCCAGATCCATGCCAACATTTTATAGGCTCTCTCTTGTCTCATACTGCATCCTTCCATCAAGTTTCAAGAAAATTGGCTCAGTTGCAGAGTAACATTGTAACATTGTTTATTGTAAACATGCTGACAAACAAACAAACACACAGATAAAGAAAGCAATGAAATCAGATCATCTTTGTCAGAGATATTAAAAAAGTAACACACACAGGTACAGCAGTCTATGTTTTGAATTACTTTAACTCCCACTAACAAAACAAAAGCAAGTAGTTAAAAATGAAAATTTTCAAAAAGTGATGCTAGTACAGTTTGTTCCTCCCACCCTCCTCCAGAAACCTTAATCTCCGTATAAACCTAACAGCAAGTGAACGCATCTGGCCTTTCATGAAGCATTGTTGTGTTCTCCTCCCCATCTGTCCATGTGAAGACCTGCTGAAAAGAAACATGTTTAGTTGGTGACGTCACTGATAACTCACAAACTTCTGTCTTTCCTCTGTCGGAACGACAGAGGGAAGAGGCGAAGAGGCAAATAAATTAATAAAACACTCGCTCTGGTCTCTTGAGCTCTAATTCAGCTTTTCTAATCAATTTTCTAAAAGTGGTCTCTCTTCATCAACATCACCAATATCCAACGGCTGGACTGTGTGTGTGTGTGTGTAATGACTATTCCAATTCAACTGACGTAAAACAAATTGCACTCTCTTCTCACAAATTGGTTTTGGTTTTTATTTTCATTTCACAAAAAACTGCAAGTTTTCATCATCCAATGGTAAACAAGATAGTGAAATAAGTTTGTATATTCATCTTTGGCAAATCAAAACTTCAGGCTCTTCAGTTTATTTAGTATCAAAATGTGTGGGATAGGTTCCTTAAACCATGGTCCAGTACCAATGGACCAACATTTTGTCAGGACAGAAGAGCTGGTCTCGGTCCAGATGAAACTGAACTATGGTGTGGTTCTTTTGCAATGTGTACAACATTTCATGGATATACTGCAACCAACCACCAGAAGGCATTTGGACACATTGGCTTCACTTTTGGGGAGCTGTCATGATGTTCATCGACGAGAGGCTGCACACCGCCAACTAGCCGTCCCCACTGAACGTCTGTTCACATCGTCACTTCACGACAAATGTGGCTCTTGGCAGAAAACAATAACTTAATGAAAAACATGGAGCCACATTGATAACTGAGGTGACCTGGAAATGGAGAACAAAAACACAGCAGAAGTTAGTTTGCTAAAAGTTCTGATGTTGATGGCTGAAAGTTGTGGTTGTCAACATTTTGTTCAGATTCATAAAGATTCCCAAAGAGTACAAACATTGATATGCTGACGCACACACACACACACACACACACACACACACACACACACACACACACACGTACACAACACGACACACACTTCCTTTGATCCTGTCTTGCAGTTATGACCTGCCTCTCTGCGTCCTCTCCGTGTCTGCTTGAGCCCAGACAGCGCAGCAGTTCTGGGTAATGGGCTGGAGCTGAGGGAGATGAGGGGGGGAAAGAGACTGGCTGGCTGAATAATCAGCCGCTTTCACTGTCCAGGAACCGGGGGTGTTAAATCAACCTCAGGTGGCTGATAAAAGGATCTGGATTGAATCTCGGCGAGGTCCGCTCCCTGCGGCTGCCTCCAGGCGCTGCCGCTGTCGGAGTCGGGCCGGATACACGGTCATTGGCTTCAGTGGGACAAGATTCAAGAGATTGATGAGGAAGGAGAAAGCCCTCTCACCCCCTCTCTTTCCTCTTCTCTTTCTCTCTCTAACTGTCTTTCTCTCTGTACCTCCCCTCGTCCCCCATGAGTCTCCCAGGGGAGCAGCTATTTTGAGAACACAGGCCCTGCATGTGAAGCAGAATTATCATTATCTGTTTCAACTATAATCTGACACACTATCCAGGCACTATGGTTGAGAGTGGCTGCCTTTACCTGCGTGACAGGTGCACTGGAAGGTTCACTGGCACGCCACCAGCTCTCCCAAGTCTCTCACACCTCTGAAAACATTATTAACCCAATAATGAGAGAAATATTAATGAGGTGTGCATTGAAATCTGACTCTGGTTTTATAATTAGCGTGATTCTCCCAGTTGTGGAGTCCTGGTCCTGGACAGAGGCTCGTTCTGTAGCAGAAAGTGAGAGAAAATGTTGTTATGCATGTAGGTCATGTTCCCATCCCTGCCTTAATCAGTGGCTATATATAATCTGCTTCTTTCTTCAGAGAGACTTGTAGCTCGCTCCCCTCTGTGTTCTCCGCTCAACATCTCTATTAGACAAAGTGGACTGGGCCCAGGGGCCAGAGGCAGGAAGTGTGGGGTCAGACGAATCATTGCTTCAGGTTCACGGAAACTCTGCTCGTCTGGTTCGGTCAAAATGAGAAAGAAGTGGGTGAGAAAGGCCAAACTCAACTTTCTTTATACTTCATCCAACTCTTGCCTCAGTCTTGGTATCGAGTATCCATGACCTTTACTGATACCAATTTATATGCAGATTCATTGCAAAAAGAAAATTGGCGATGATTCTTAAGATGTCACTTTCAAGCCCTCATTAGAAAGAAATATAACTTAGGCTTGATATTTAGAGTTTAACATAAACTTTATCAAAATCGACAATGAATAGAAAGAAAACACAAAAGAGCCAAGTAGGTTGCTACTGTACATAACAACTTTATTCTAAGGCAGGTCGACATTAGAAATTCTTATTAGCAGACAGTTGCCATGAGGTCAACGTGTGCACTTATTAAGTCTGTAGACCGACATATTTGTGTTAAGAAATCTTTGCGTGAAGATGCCAATGCAGGTTTTTGTGATGCGGTTGTAGAGCAACAAAGTCCACAGACTGAGGAGGTCATGGTGGACGTTGTGGGTCAACAAATCATCAGCCGTTCAGCATTGAGGCAGCGCTGGATATTTGTGAGTTGACATATGATGTTGTCGAGCTGATCGAGGTGTCGGATCAGAATGTGAACGCCTCCATGTGAAGCTCGGGAGGGCAATTACAGAGAACTGACGTTTCATTTGGAGGACTCTGGGCACAGACCGCTGCCAAATTCAGTTTTGGAGCAGTGTGGCCTTTTGATCATTTAATTAATCTTCATCAAAATGTTCAGAAATAGTGAGAATATAGCCATCTTGCGTTTCTTGAGCCTCAGGCTCTATCATCAAAAAGCTATTTTTTTTCTACAACCAACACTTTAAATATTTATAGATTTTCTGTTTCCCGCTTTAGGAAACAGAGAAAGCAGAAAACAGTTTGACTTAGTTATCAAAGCTATTGTTGATAAAAGAATCAGCTCTTCATTCCGGCGCCACACATGTACTCACAGGCCTTTCTGATGTATTTCTCCACGGGGACGGTCGAAACACATTTTCACACGTCCCTCTCGTGCATCAACATAGTCGCTTCTAAGCTTCAAAACACATCCATCAACAACCGATGAGCTGCGATCGCCTTGAAGTTCGCGCTGCTCATGAATATTTTAGCGCATGCTGTGAATGAGGTTAATTGTCTAACTCTTAACTACAATGAGCGAGTTTGGTCACGAGGAAGAAAGCGATGATCCTGATTCTGATGAAAGGTATTCTTAACTGCGTTCTTAGCTCGGCACCCTGCTCTGTGTAAAGGGATTAATTAACACTGGGTAGAACAAAGCCTCTCGTGCTGGAAGAGAATTAATAATCTGACTGAGTGGTTTCGTTTTTTGCAACATACATGTAATATTTAAAGACCCTTTACCTCTTTTATCGATGTGGTTTCTCTGTGTGAGGAAAACTTGGACGAGTTTTGTTTGTTTGCCTTTAGAGTTGCCTGTTATGTAAAAGAGTCTATATAGTTTTCCAAGTATTTGTGTGTGAGGGGGGTTGTAAGGTCTACAGTGAATAATGGTTAATTGGTAACAGAAGTGAGTTTGAGAGTCGGTATTTGAGGAAGGAATAAGAGCCAATTAATTCTAGAATGAAATACATTGTGAAGTTAATAATTCAGGAACTGAGTGCAAGGCTGAAAGACAACTGGGACGAAGAGCTGTGTAGTTTGTAAGTGGGAGTGTTTTGTTTTTTTGTGGTTTTCTGACGCGACCGGCTTTCAGACGGAATTAATCTTCTGTTTCTTTGTGTCTTGCTGAACCTGTGAGGTCAAAACGATCGCAGCTTGTAGGAAATTGGAAATATTCCTCCCTTTATCGGCCAAAGGCGCTCTCAGAGCCAATTTCCCGACACAAGGCTCTTCAATAGAAAACCTTCTAACGATGGCTGGGGAATTTAATTTAGCTCCAAGATGGGTTCATTTAACACCTAAAAAAAACTACTTGCTAAGGATGGTGGTGTCTGCAAAAGCTTAATGATCTCTGATCTTTCATGCTTTGTCATTGTACGTCTGGTGTGGTAACATGACCAAGCGTATACCCGGTGAACCTTGTAATCAACACACACACACATACATGCACAATCCGTAGCACATAAACATGTACATTCATACGCTGACCTCTCATTCGACAGCTATAGGACAGTATAGCTGCAGTGCTTTCTCTCTTTTTGTGCATTTCACCTGCATAGGAGCCATCATTTCTCTTTTCAAGGTCGAGCAGCAGAATGACACATGTACAATTACGAAGGATCTCAGAGAGCACGCACCACAGTCAAGGCCCAGCAGTCACCTGAACCTCTTCACCAAATCCTTCATGTTTGTTATGACATAGTTCTTAAACTATTAGGGATACACAGATGATTTTCCACAGAATTTTCATTATCTCAGCTACACATTGGTGGTAGTTAATGGATTATATCCCTGTTTATTACCCTACAGTTGCTAGAAAAAGTCTACTTCACTATGATATTGTTTTTTTGTTTTGTTTTTCGATAAATTATTTTGATCAACGCCAAATTAGTCAAGATCGATGAAACATTCTTTGGGAAATCAGCAACAATATATGCCTGATCGCAATCTTATTGATCCACCGCTTTGTCCCGATCCACATGCCTATATAAATACTGAAAATTTACCAAAATTGAAAAGGTTCTTTCTTGGCTCATATCCAATCAGTCCACCAAGTTGTGTGGAAATATTTTAAGTAGTTTTTGATCTTGTTCACAAACAATCCAAGAAATGGACCGGAAGGAAAAACCCAACCTCCTTGATGAGCATGAAAAGTAACCAGTCATATCACGGACTTGTCTTGCTTGTGCAGTCACACTAACCTGCCCCAGGGTTTTAACTTCTCTTTAGTGAACTTTGTATGCAACACAATACATTTTTATCAGTAGAGATAATGTGGAAATGTGCATCATTGTCCCCATAGTTAAACAATTATCATGTCTCAACCACTCTCCATCACGACCGTGCAGCTTTCCAACCTCCTGCTGCTCACTGTGGCTGCAAACTGTGATAATACCAATTCAAACCTGCAACAACAAAACAATGAGCTGAAAAACCCTAATATGTTTTTTGTAGAGCTCAGATAAACTGCACATTGTCACACAATTTAGTCTTAGCTTTAAAATATTAGTAGTTTGTTTTCAAAACTGTAATTTCAATTAAATAGAAATAAAAAGTTAATTTATTTTGCAATTGAAGTTGTGAAGATGTTCCTCACCCTCCCAAACAGCTGATGTTTCATTCACACCATCAGTGTATCAACATTAGTTTTTTTTAACATTTGTTCTCACTTATCTAAGATGGTGCAATTTGTCATCAGTGAACAGTCTTTCATCCTTTGAGCGATCCATCTTAAAAAGGCTGAACTGTTCACTCTCTGTTTATAATCTTCTCTCATCTTTTTGTCTCATCTCTTTTTCTCCTTCAAGCCCAATTTGTTTTTGACTCTCCATTTGCTAGTGAAGGTATAATGATTGTTTTCATACTTGACTTGAAACAACAAATCACAGAGCGCTACAGACTTTACAGTAAACACCAGCCGCTGTAGCAGCAGCATTTTCTCTTCACACGGTGGGAACGCGACCATAACGATGACAGCCACCAGAGAGAAGGACCTGATTGGTTGTATGAAAATATTATAATAAACATGTTAAAGTAACTTTTTAATTGAGATTAGCAGGATGGGTGGTGTAATACTAATATCTAAAGCAACACGGTTGGATTTGATTTCATGTTCACAACGTTCTTCTTACTCTCCAAATCAAAGTGTGAGTGTGTGTGTGTGTGTGTGTGTGTGTGCGTGCATGACAACTAGCCAGAGGCAACAACAACTTTTTGTTTTTTCGAGAATGACAAACTGATGTATTTAGCACCTTTTTAAACCACATTATCTTCCAAGCTGTTAGTAACTTACTGTAATGTAGGTTTTGGTTGCTCCTTGACAATTTTATAAATTTGCTCTTGACAATTTCCCAAAGCCTCCCTTAAGATCTCACCCCTAGAGACCGTATCAACGGGGTATTGCTCTTGGTTAGCACAGTGGAGCAGAGCGCTGGCATGTGATTCAACATGTATGTGATTACATTTGGTAACCAAGGTCAACAAGGTGAGGGGAACTGTTTGTAGCTAATGCCAAACGTAGGCTAGGAGTAAAAAGTGCAAATCTTTAGAAGATGAATGGAATTGGTTTTAATTAGTTTTGTATAAAAACATCTTCACAATGTGACACTGGGAGGAAACGATTAGAAATAGATGCGAAGAGGTAAGAACAAAAAAAGGCGTGAGAGTTGCACGAGGAAGGATTAAATGAGAAAAGGAAGTGAGCAAGCGTCACGTTAAAAGTAAAAAGGAAGGAAGGCGGCGAGGAAGAGAGGAGATGTGACACTATCTAGTACAGGTTCCAACGTGCTATCTCAAGATGTTTGTATCAGGGCACAAAGGAGAACCCTGAATGACACAGCATGCTTTGTACCTGGAATGAGAGGGTTATTTTTAGATGCTTGGCCCTTATCTCACTACACAGCCGGTAAAAGGTTTGGCTCAGGGAAAAAGGTAAAGAAAATGTACTTCTAACCTTCAGAGCGCTGTGAAGGAGGATATAGACGAGGAAACTGTAGTGGTGCACTTAGAAGTTACTGTTTCTAAGAGAAAGTAAATTAAGCATATCAAGTAAAATGAAAAAGAAACAAGAAACCTTTGATCGTCTCTTACTTTTTACAAGAAAAGGAAAACTGATTTCAAATAACAAGTAAGTGCATGTTTCCCAGCCTGTGCCGTCCACCTTAGCCGGGGGTGCATTTGCCTTCCTGACGTTATAAATAATTCCAGTATGTTTATGTATGTTTTCCAATACAGTCTCGAATGCAGCTGTAGGATATGGTTTCATGCCTCCCGTTCCACCTCCCTTTTAAATATCAATTTATATGCAGCGTAGGGTTCGGCACATGTTGTGAAAAGTTGGTTCTCTCACATTTATTTGAATAAAGTATTTTCTTTCTTTTTTCGTCTGTATCAGAATCGAAAGTGACCGTGTGGCTGCCTTTCATTCTCCGAGCAAGATATGACATCCATTAACCACAATGAGCTTTCTGATTGGACAGCAAAGGCAATCAGTGTGTTTGTGGATTCGCTGTAATAGACACACAGTCCATTCATATTCAAGAGTGTGTTACGGTTATATTGTGTCATCCTTTGTGAATGACACACAACGGAAACTGTGTTGTGCTGCAATTGGTAATAACTGTAGTTGTTACTATAAATAATGTGATTTGTTTGTATCATAACACACTAGGTTTTGAAATTATCCGATGTCATAATAAGACTAAATCTTTATCTGCATTTGT
Source organism: Limanda limanda (assembly GCF_963576545.1). Taxonomy (NCBI): domain Eukaryota; kingdom Metazoa; phylum Chordata; class Actinopteri; order Pleuronectiformes; family Pleuronectidae; genus Limanda; species Limanda limanda. The sequence continues at coordinate 3,694,629 of NC_083639.1, forward strand.
TTTTTTGCTTTTTGACTCGAGCTGTGGTCACGTACATTCGGCATTGAGAGGTGTGTAAGACGCCAGTTCCACAGCCTGACCTGGATTTGCAGCTTGATGCCGCCAGCTGTGCCGTTTATTTGTTTATCTGGGGTGTTTTGTCAACTGACTGTGAGCCAAAAGTGGAGTGAACAATGTCACAGATTTTCTGCATGAGAGCCCCTGAAAAGTGAAAAGGTAGTGAAGAATGAAAATGAAACAGATGTGTCTCTCAGATTGCTGCTGAACACCATGACGCCAGAGACGGTCAACACAGATTAATTTCACTCTGATATTGGACCAGTGAGTAGATTGAACTGCAGCTTCTTTGATGAAATTCATAGAAATAGTGGCTGTTGGTGTGATGTCAGAGTTACAAGCAGTTTCTCTCCATCTGAACCGTTTGAGAATCTGTTCATTTCTTTGTCTGGTCGTACATTAAGAATCTCAACAGGAACACATGACGGACTGCATTTCACTGTTTGTCAGACAAAATGAGTTTAGTATTTTGATTGGAATGGAAACTTGTAATAGTCATTCTTAAAATGTTTATAATGTCACAGATAAAACAATTAATTGATTTATTTAAAGGAGATATTTTATACTCTTGCTGAGGTTCATCATTTTAATTTCAACTGTCCACTGCTACAGCTCCTCTTTTCAGCCTTTTATTTGTCTGAAACACTTTTTCATCCTGTCTCTTTAAGGGCCCGTCCTCATAAAACTCAGTCTGCTCTGATTGGCCGACTGGTTCACTATGTTTTGATTGGTCAGACACTTCCAGCGCTTGTAGGAAGTTTATGCCTTGACTCCAACTTCTCTTGGCTTTGTTAGGGGTGCATTATGCAAATGTGAAGTCACGTGACATGTGACATCCCAACGTTGAGGAAGTATCAGTCAGACGTTTACTTAGCAGAGCTTTAACGTTCACTAAAAACATATTAACTGTCAAGAGGAATGAGACAAATTGAAAAAGAATAATAATTTATATTATTGCAAACATCCTACCTTACATAAGATGAGCTAACTTAAAGAAAACAGCTTTTATACATGCAGGAACCTAAAACCAGGGTATAAAACAATCCTACTCCTGTAGGATAAGGGAAAAGGTAGAAACAAGTTTTTTTGTGAATCCCTAAAAGTGCTTTGCTTCAGGTTCGTTAAGTCTATTCAGACAAGTACTACATGTATTTACTTCCAAAGCACCTCATAACCATTAGGTTACCACATAAATACAATTGATTTGCCTTGTTTAATTTCAGTCAGAGAAACAGCCCAGGATGTTGCACTCAGTTAGAAACTTTCCAGGTGTTTTCTTTCAAAAACATCACAGCAACAGCACAATTCAGAGTAGAAATAAACAACCAGCAGCATTTCAAAGATTACTATTCTATCAGACACAAGACCTGGATGAAAGGCTCCACTTAGAACCGTTACCCGCCGTCAAAAAACGAGACATGGCATGACACGCGTCTCTTGAAGTGAACCAGCAGCTCTGGATGCCAATTACTTTGACATCTGGAGGCTACGACGACCTCTCGGTGTCCTTGCAGAATACGAAGCATCTTGAAACCTTGTTATTCTCACCTGAGTGCAGTTACTGTCTTCACGACTGCTGTGATGTGTTGAGTTCAGGTGGAAGTGGTGAAGCGAAGCGCTCAGCCATCATTACTGCAGAGATCAGCGATTAGGGAGGAGCTGCTGGAGTTCTCTGTTTGGCCTCTGTTCGATTTGAAGTTTGTTTTCTTCTCTGCGTTTCATTTACCACAAAGATGTAAAATTTAGACTCTAAACATCTGGAAGCCCTTTACCGTGAGACTTTATTGTGTTTAGAGGTATGAGAAAAATGGAAAAGGATGGGAATGATAGTGTTGCTTTCAAATTCCTCCGATGATCAGGTGAATTGAATTCCATCTATTGCATTCAGTCAACTTCTTTAAACTATCAGTTTGTGTAACAGCAGTGGGGTAGAATAGCTGAGGAAAAAACAAATGGAAAGCAAATGGGATTCAAACCTCATACAGGCAGTCAGAGTTCTGCCCCGGCACAGGACCCCAGATGAAACCAAATGGCTCATCTTCACAGTGGCACCACAGCGATGTGCACATTAGCAGAGTGCATGTTTTTACCCTGCACAGTGAGCCACCTTCGCTCCTCGTCGCTGCTGAATTCCCACGCTGGTCTCAACTTGTTTATGAAATCCAAAATCCTAGCAGGGGAAGAGATGTCGCAGAACTCAGAGAAATGAAATGGAGGCAAGAGCAGTGTATTTGAACAGGATTGTTACACATCACCACTGAGTTGTCAGGCCTGTTGATATGATTCTCACACTTGTTTTTTTTGTTGCTTTTCTGCTGTCACTCCTCCTGCTGTACAAGCACAGAAAATACTTTTTAATCCACTAAAACTCTGTCTCGCAAATGAACTTCAGATAAGTGTTTTTGCTCTATATGTTCTCCAACTATTACATACATTTGGGTCGACATGAAAATAAGCAACTGAGGCAACATTTTCAAAGCCATTACAACATAAATGAGCATTTGACTGGAGGAGTAAATTGACCAAGTGATTTGCATATCAGCTCTGTATTTCAAAGGGCTCCATCCATTTCTGGGCAGTCCGTAATAAACAGCAGCTTGGGCCGGCAGATTGGTTCTTCTGTGAGCAACAGAATAATCACACCAGGACTGTCCAGCACATTCATTTGAACATTGGAAGCAAACAATAAAATACAACACACACATCGCATGACAATGGTGGACTTCTGTTTGGCAAAATCATGTTGAATATCATACAGTATGTATCTGAAACTTTGTATGATGTTACTAAATTGACTGATGTACTTTATGTTGTGGTCAAAAAAAACAAATCACTCAGTGTCTCATTTTAAATACATTTTAAATTCATAAAACAACTGAGCTGTGAACTGTATGTTGCTGCTTTCATTGTATCAAGTGTCTCAAACTTTGTAGTTCAAACGATTTCAAATGCACTCACTCTGATGTGTTTTTTAAAGCTCTCATTTATTTATGATGAATGCAGCATGAATCGATGCATTATTCCACAGTATTTGTATTCCAAGCTGGTTCTACTGTCCATCCTTCAAAATATATAAAACCAAACTGTTTAAAACACAAAACAGCACAAAACACTAGGTTTAAAAACAGTGAGGCAATTACATACCATAAAACAGCAAGCAGCAGATCATTCAGGACTTATCCCAGTGATTCTGATTAAAATGATCCCAGTCAAGATCCAGTTTGAGTTCTGTGGGTAAAGACTTCCACATGTTGAGCCCTGAACAAAAAAAAACCCCTGACCAATTTAGGTTTTACGAGTGGGAACGTAACGATTCCCCCTCCAACTCACTCTGTGTAGTTTGAACCTGAGAGGAGCCACTGAGCACCTCAGGAGTCAGATTAATTAGACATTTACAGATGAGTTTAATATCAGAAAATTTAATGAAATGATACTGGGCTCTTACAAGCCGCTTACACCACTTGTCCATCCACAGACCATCTCCACAGTACATGGAGAGTGCGTCCCTCCACCAAGGCCCAGTACAAAACCGATTAGTTAATAAATTTAAAATGCAAAAAAACTAAAAACAACACCACGCAATGTTAAAGAAAGTGAAATAAAAGTCCTAGATCCGCCTAATCCACCAAATCTAAAATTGTATGGTTTCTTTCTTGGCCCATATCCCATCCTTCCACCAACTTTCATTGAAATCAATTTAGTTGTTTCTTTGTGTAATCCTACAAAAAAACAACCATACAACAAACATACAAATTGATTGAGGCAAAAAGATAACCTCCTTAATCGGTACTAATACATACTGTGGCCAGAGAGAGAAACTAACTTGAGAATATGTCTGTAATGTCTGTGATTTTGATATTAGGAGTCACGACTCAGCATCCTCTGAAAGTGCCAATAATAATATTTTTTAATGCCACTGATCAGAAAGTTTCTGCACTTTGCGTGTTAAACTGATAAATAAAATATAACTTATGTTACTCCACCTCAGTGTTATTTGCCTCAAAATAAAAAGTAAAGGCTCTTATATACTTCTACGTATCCGTTTCTCGGAGAGGGCTCCACGGGGAGGCGAAGAGTCTTTTTGATTTTTACTAATCCGACCACTGGGTAGGTGGCGCAACGGAAGACGAGCTCAGAGAAGCCTACCCCAATTTTGGGAAGAAGAAGTCCACGTGTGTCTGTTTATCTCTATCGGCTTGTCCCCACACACTGAACCATGGCAACTAACAGAACTAAATAAAGTGACGCCCAGCGGGTCAAAATGCTGATGTTATCGTTTCTTAGCGCAGCGGTTCCCCGGTCTTGTTTCCGAACTGTGTTGCTGATTCCACAGCTTGAAGCTTGAGGCTAGACGGAGCTAGCTAGCTCCCCTCCCAGCTAGCTTCAACCCCAGCTTCCACACACAGTCAGCAGGGACTCCCGACACTAACTACTATCCAGTGTTTGCTTCTAACCTGGCGGTATTATAGAAACAGTGTCATGACAGAAGTGGAATTGAAGTCGTGACGGCGGGTTTTTGCACTGTTACCACCGCAGTTAGCATGGTGGCTAGCCCGCTAGCCTAGCCCGCTAGCGCCGTTTTGAAAGCTCGTTCTAACCGTCTGTGACCGTGCACACATGCCGTCAGTGCTCTCATGAGCCACCGTCAGCCAGACAACTCCGCTGGCTTAACACACACGTCACATTAATCGTAGAATCATAGTTGTGACAGGAAGCAGGAAGTTTGAGGTCCGGAAATGACGTCGAACAGAAATGACGTCGTACGGAAATGACGTCATACGGAAATGATGTCGTTCGCGGACCAATCACAGCCAAGAGCTGTCCGTGGGCTCTCTGACATAAACACGGACAGTTAGAAAAATCAGAGGTGTACGAAAAGCTGTCCGAGGCGCTCGGAGAGGGCGTTTCACGACGGATAGGGCGGTCTTATCTGTCCGTTTTACAAAATACGCACAAGCATAAATTGGCCTTAAGAATTTGTGAGTGAGGTTGTTACTTTCAGTTTTATTTATGAAGAAATTCCAGTTTTTAGTGAAATCGTAGTGAGATTTATTTGACAGCACATGCTAGAATATGTTCTACTACTCTACTTGAGCTTGAATGAGCTGTTTTTTATGCTGACGGACACAATCCTAGGTCCCAGTTGTTCATCTTCAGAGACGTACAAAGCATCACTTTGTCATCTTTCAAATACGTCTTGAGTATTTCTGTATCTTTCCCACAGAGTGGATTTCAGCCCTGGTTCAAAAAAAAGTCAAAGTACACTTGAGAGAATTTTTTCTCAAAGACGTTTTCTTAGATGATGTTCAGGGAGCTCTTCAATTGAATTGTAAATTTTTTCATAAATTTGGTTATAGTTATTTATTTGATGCTATAAAAATGGCTTGAAACTATATGATTGACAGCTGAGACTGACTCGTGATTGGTCGAGCCGCATTTCCCCGGCTGCCCACCACGAACACAACTGTGCAGACTTTGGCTCCAACTTTGGAGGCAACTGTATATGTATTATTTAAGCTTAATTTTAGTACAACAAGAGTAAGTGAAGAAGTGTTTATATATTCATAAAGATGGATATATATTTATACATATTTATATACAGTCTATGTTGTGCGCCCAACATGTTTGTCAGTTGAAGAGATTGCATTGATTAGTTTTCTACACAGTTGTCACCTCACATCTAACAGTGATTGCCACTATCGATTCCTCGTGGTCGCAGCCTCCGGAGAGCTCATCGCTTGGGCTATCTGCACCAGTTTTGTTTAAATAATTTAAGACTGAAGTTTGCTGACCAGCAATAATCACAGTTTTGGGCAAATGTCAGCCATATAAAACAGTGTTCAAGAACTTTTGAGTTCTTAAAGTCTGTGGCAGTAAAGTGAACCATGTGGTTTTGTGAGATGTTTGTTATTGATTAAGAAGCAGCAGATAGAAGACATGTTTGGTTTCTATTGACAGAAAGTTAATGCATCTCAGATTCAGCTGTAGGAGAGCAGTGAAGGTCACCTTTATATTAATCGTATAGAATCATGAATAGTAACATTAAAATGCATGAAGCTTAAAAACTATTTCCCTCTAAGAACTGGAAACTAGTTCACTGCTGCTCCCATCTTTACTTTCTCGCGGTGCATTGAATTGCTTGTTATCGAATGAGCTTCTATCCACCTTACTTCCAGACCCATGGTAATTCGGGCTAATAACAGGTGACTTCTTTGCTTCACTGTGTTGACATCTGCAAGAGTTGGCGTTAAGTTACAGATGGCTTGTCTTTTCCATTTTGGGAAATAAACAATACAACCTGTCCCACCTTAAACAGGATGGTGTGATCATATTATGGTGGGATATGGGGAGGGCCTGAAAAAGTTAGCATTAGCTTCCCCACATTATTATAAAATCTATTTATCCATCCATCCATCTATACCAGTTAAGGACCAATTTTCATTTTTCAGTATTGTCATTTTTCTTTTTTGTGTACCTTCATTATTTATTTTCCTGAATAATCTCAAAGAATAGTGAACTCACCTGTAGAATAACCACCATCATTCACAGACGTCAGTTCAGTGAAAGAAATAACCACAAGCTGTGCCAATAATTCATGCGGGCTACAACGTGGCTAAAATTTGATCTCCCTTATGCATATGCATAAAGATCTGTGCACTTCACTGATGGCTCACAAAGTGTGCCTCGGATGTCATGCCAACTGTGCTTCCAGGCTGGTATGCCAGTTTGATGAATACCACACACAGAAGGAGCAGAATGCTTCTAAAACACACAGTGCTTAGTTAATCCACATGGCCTTTATTGGGCAAATAAGCTAAACCACTCTCTCAGGGAGTATTAGAGGCCTCACGCAAGAGAGGATCGTAATCTTCATGTGCAGCGGTGATGAACAAATCAACTAATGACTATTCCTCAGGTCAGGGTTGATATAATAGGCTGACAACCAGTATTTTAATGTTTTAAATTGTCAATCCCGGAAGTGAACATATGCTATAAAAAATGGTTGAGTGATTTCCCTGTTCAGCACAGTTTATGGTCCCACAGGAAAAATGAAAAGAAAGACAAAAACCACCAGTCACTGGAGGTGAGAAGCAGCTTAGTCATCAAACACTTGCTCATTTGTAATATAAGAGAAAAGCATTGTCATTTCATGTAGTTGTCTGAACTATCTGCTCAATTTAGCAATCAATCATAGTAGAAAGTCTGGATGAAATGTGCTCTTAACATGTTTCAGTCCAACCTGTTGCAATTGTGACCATGGCGATGGTTTCTTTTTCTCATTTCTTGTAATGTGTCACTCTCTCCGCCTCGCCCTCTTCTCCTCGGCCGCTTTGCTCCTCCATCCTGGAAATCCTTGACATCCTTTTTTTGAGGTTACATGAGAGCCTCTCTCACCTCTATATTTAACTGATGCCATAATGACAAATCTATTCGGGTGACAGAATTCAATTACACATACAGAGCGTTTTTCAGAAGTGCCATGATCTCTAAGGGGATTTCTCCAGCCGTACCGACATTAAGTCTTACTACAGATAGACACCTAAGAATTGAGAGTTAGCTTTGAAAAACAGTCTTTAGAGTCTATTTATAGGATTATATAGCCATCACTGGCAACACTCCTATTGGTTGAAACGGACCATTTAGTACGTCACTGGTCCATGAACCCTGGGTAAAATGTCACCTCTGGGCTGAGGAGTGTACAAACTGCAGAGCGTCCAAGGACAAAAAGGGCCTTCTTTGTGCAAACTGCACAGATAAGTGGACTGAACATGTTCCATAAGAGCTGGAGAGTCATACACGCCTGCAGCCTTGCTTATGTCTCTGTAAGCCCAGTGGTGCTAGGAGATAAATTGATTGATAAATGTTTAGAAGGTTTCCAGCTCCAGGGCCTGCATCCTTCGGAGAAGGCAACTAGGCTGTCCCTTTTCGAAGGCTCCTTTTAAACACAGTCAACAAATGTGTCCATTCATGCTCAAGCAACAGAAGCTCCAATGGGTGGATCCTTCTCAGGTCAACCTATCCCAAGATTCATTGTGCTTCAGTGACAAACTATAGAGATAATGACAGAGGCAACCTCACAACCAAAACGTCCCATCAGGCTTCAACTCAACCAAACTGCTAATGGTACAATTGTTAAAAACCAAGGTGCATTGAAACTTTCTTGTCATGTCCAACTGCAGCTCTGTTGCTAGGCGACAGCGCTAAGGGCAGGACGAGCTAGCGATGCAAATCACAGAAAACCTCTGTGGACCAGACCTACTCATCTCAGTTTGACCTTTGCGGTCTTTCAAGCCCACAAAGGAGCCATAGCCCCTGGGAAGGTTTTGAGTTTTGCATATGACGGAACCATTTTTGACCTCATGGTGGTACTTGCTGAGCAGTTGGGGAATTCCAGGGAATATGATATTAGTAACACATTTCATGGTGATCAATAGGCAAGAATAGTAAAGGTGGCCACATGAGGAAGGGGTAAATGGGTGGTAGCCCCCTTCCTCACAGTCAAACTGACCCTCTAGGATCCAGCTGGCTCGGTTTGGCTTTCACACACACTTTCTTTCACCGGAGAATGACTCTCCCAGGACACAGGGGCAAGGAAACCAAATGTGCTGTTTCTTCCCAAGCTCATTTCATTCAAGGTGTGGTACATGCAGCAAAAAGATCCGCTGCCGAGGGCATTAGTTTCATCATGGGAGAAGTTAGAGTGCATCGATTTTAAAGAGACGAATGCCCATGTCTAATGCTGTGGAAATGTATTCCTCCCATTCCCACAAGTCTGCGTACACAAACCTACTGTAAATTCTGCCACGTCTCATCGTGCCCAGCTGTTCAATCACGTAAAGAATACAATGAAAGATCTGCATGTTTTGAAAAGTCTTTGTTCTCTTCAGTTGCTATGAGAAACAGTACAGCAGCTGGTAATGTTGTGTTTGTCAGAACCGCCGTAACCATCGAGAGAGAATTTCTCTTCGCACTTAAAAAAAAAAAACTGAATTGTTTTTTCACACTCATCAGATCTTTCTAGAGCCAAGACAAAGTTTAAATCATTATGCAACTTCAAGTGCACATAAGCTGCTGTGTATGTAATCATTGACACTCTCCTTATCGCTACTTGAAAAACCTGAAAGCAAAGTATGTGACTCATCGGAACAGACATTCACTCAAAGACAAAGATAACCTCTTCTGTGTATTTAAATGTTCAACTCCATACACACAAATGTAATCTGTTTACTTCAGTTTAAGTGATGTTGGTTGTAAGATGCAATCCAGGGTTAGATTTGCTGAGTATTTTGCCTTCAACTGTGGCTGAAAGAGTAAAGGCTTGTTAACTGACTATGAGTTCATGCACTTTAATCTGCTGCTTTAATCAATATAGACTTGGCAACTCTCTTTAATAGATTAATTACTGCCCATTATTGCCAATTCATCTCAATGGACCAATATTGCCTCTCAACTTTAAAATGTAATTTATAGTCCCTGTACACAAAGTATACACAACAGCAGTATTTTCATATATTTGACCGTTTTTAATCACCAATTGCAAGATTGATTGTACTCAAAGATGAGCTTCTAACGCTAAAACTGTAGTAAATTAGGATTTCTTCCAATATTATTTTCCTAATTTCAGGTCCTGTATATTTAGTTGTACTTGTTTTCTTTTTATTTATAGTTGTTTATAGTAAAGTTTATGGTTAAACTAGACAATATCAAGCCTCAATTGCTCTGGTAGATTCAACTAATATTTATCGGTTGATATACATCGTTCAAATTGTGTCCATATCAGTCAGGCCCTTAAAATAAGCAAGCAACAGCTTAAAAAAATCTGCAAGCAACCGTTTTTATCGTCCAAGACAAAATCAGTGGTTGATGACTAGAAACAAACCGTCTAGTTTGTCTGTTTGTCTCAATTCAGCGACCTACTGTTTCAATAATGATTTCTTCTTTTGAAAAGTAAATGTGGCAACTTGTCATTGCAAACATATCTGACAAGATGATACAAAACTAAATGAGCTTTTAAGAATGAGAGTTCAATAAAAAACAAAACTGAAAACATTTGAATTGTGCTCACCCAAAAAAGCCTTGAGAAGAGTAAGTGTAATTCATCGAGATGCACAGGTCTAAATTTCCAATAACTTGACCTGGTTAGAGATATTGAGTTGGCACAGAGTCGGAGTGGAGGAGCCCTACAAAGTGAGGAGTCACCATGGGGATGAACCAGCTCAGTCTAAATTGTCTCCTGTGGCCCTTTCTCTCCTGTCATTGTCTCTTCAGTCGAAGCGGCAGCACAATGCTAACTTCCCCTTGAGCTGTCAACAATGTGTTCCTCTACTGTCCTCAGCACAATATGCAGACTGTCTGGTTTGGTGCTCGTCCTGGAAAACCTTGTGGCTGTGGAAGCTTTTGGCTCAGATATAGTATCACTGTTGCCATAAGAAATTCTCTGTCAGCCAATGCTCTTCTTCTCCTCGACACTTTTCGTGAAGAAAATGGCAATTATCAGGTTAATCTGATGGCGAGGGACTTGTCCAAATTCATAAAGTCTTTATTTTACCATATGGTACATTTCTGGTTTATTAATCTTGTCCGTGTATCAGGCCAATAAATCTGAGAGTAACAGTGAGTTACTCGTAAAAATAGGCTTATTTCCTCTGCAACCATTCTTCCATCACATACACCAAGAAGACACAAAACCAGGTGCACATTTCGTGTGCTGATAACAACACAACTGGGGACTATTTAGCAACCCTGATGTGAATTACTGTCAGGGGTGCAAGGAGTGTTTTTCAATAGAACAGGGTTGTTTTTTTTCTTATACTGCAAATTAAAATAAGTCTAAGAGCTGTTTATCTGATGTATTTTTGCAAATGAATATCGGAATAACTGGAATATATGATGTTAGGACACTTTCAGTTGTGGAAGTAAAATCATGTGTTCATCATGTGAGTAGAGGGTAAATTGAATATACTGAACTGAACTGTAGACTTGAAGGTACATTTTTTAATTACTCAATCGTTCTGATTAAACTATTATATTACTATATTGTAGTGGACTCATTGTTTTGGTGACATAAAATGATCTTCATGATATATGGTTTTAACATCTGAATGTTCTCTCTCTCTCTCCCTCTCTCTCTCTCTCATTCTCTCTGTCTCTCTCTGTGTGTTTCCACGAGCCTATTTAATTTGCTCTGCTGGACAGTGTTCAGCATCGATAAAAAAGAAACAGCAATTATCCCCTGTCCCCATCTGCCATATTTTATACTTTTAAACATAAGCTTTTATAAAAGACACATTTTGTGGAGCAGTATCTGCATTGTTCCTCTGCCTGCATGAGACCTGTATTACATCTAATATCACCCCTCCTTACTATCGAATGTGACTATGGACTAAAGGTAAAAAAAAAGGTACAACTCGTAAATGGTCTGTTTTTCAACTGTTGTAGTCTGGATGACCACTCAAAGCACTTTACAGTACAGTCTTACCATTCATCCATTAACACACACATTCATACAGTGCATCTATGTGCTGCACTTTATCAAACATCACTCACAAACAGGGCCAGTTTGCGGTTCACTCTCTTGCCCAAGGACACTTTGGCATGTGTAATGGGGGAGACTGGGATCAAACCATTGACCTTCTGGTTAGAGTAGGACCCTCTCTACCTCTTGAGCCACAGCACAGCAGTCCTGCACTAGAACAACTACTTGACAGTTCAGCAGAGGTAAAAGCACTCATTAAGCAGAATGGTCCTTTCCATAATTTGCATGATAATTATTGATGCATTACATGTGTGCATCACGTTAATATTACAGCTGTTAAAAGTGGGGTTACACTGATGGACAGTTTTGAATCCCTTGGGTATTAGTCGAATTTAATTTTGCATCACAAATGGAGCGATACTTGTAGTTCAGGCAGTGTACCAATTTATCGGTCTACTTAAGCTACAAAGGTTTCCCATCTCTCCCTTTGCTTGCCAATGCCTCTGCTGGCCTGCGTCAGTATTGCTGCCTGCTGATTCTGCCCCTCCAACACCCCGGCTTCTACCAGTAGGCTCCTATAAGGGGTTTAAAGTATTTTCTCATGACTCCTCATTATGTCTCCGTAATCATACCTGAGGAGGTGATTAAGTCGGAGCCTTAACTCTAACTTCTTCTGCTGCTGCTGCGATAAACATTTCAGATGAGAGTTGTCTGAATGAAATCCTGCAGTGAGCGCTGTGAGTAATGACTTTTGAAAAGTTTAACCACACTTCTGACCGATTTTGACCCTCGATAACTCTGACTAGTCATGTCGGTCTCTCCTTGCTCTTTGGCTCTCGGGTGCTTTACCATCAATGCTCCTCCTCTCTATTTGCGGTTGCTCTCTTACCAAGATGAAGTTTCTGGGATAAAAAATTGGCAATGTTTAATTTAATGTGAATCGAAACCTAGTAATATCACCATAAATCAGTTGACTATCGACTTTGACACAGGGAGGTGCCCTTGTACTGTATTTCAGTCTGTACCCTCAAAAGTACAGACTTTGATATTCAAACCTAAACAAAGCAACTCAACCTCTGCACACATCTTATTCTTCCTGCCTTTCCCTCTAACTCCCACTTGTTCCCTCCCCATTCTGCCATCAGACCCAATTTACTCTCTCACATAATCTCTAACATGATGAGTCAGCTGCACCGTCGCAAACAGGTGGAGAGATGAAGCAGCTGGTGCTCAGAAACACATTGATTCTGCCATTTAGCCTTTTATGAAAACAACGGAGGACAAGTTTCAAACCAGTAAACATCGGTGATGCTAACTGACTCCCAGGGCTCTCTTAGTCCCAGCTGTACATTTGTTTCCCTTCCAGACCATTTAGTATGTGGTGCAAAGAGCTGCCACTCCCTTGAGTCGAGTTTGTAGCTCTGCCACCTAAAGCAAATTCACACAGATACACTTATCAACGCCTAATGTCATTATACTGTAGTAAAACTGTTATCCAGGGGAGGGAGACGAGGACTGAGGATTATTATTCTTTATGCCAACGTCAGTGATGGATGTCCACCCGCGTCCAAACAGGTGGCATCCTGCAGGCAATCACAACTTCATCAATAACGTCTTGTGCCCACTAAAATTCCGTCTGCATTTCAGGGTGTGTACCGCATGTTTTGAAAAGGCCTGTCCTGTAAACTTTGATGGATTGGTGCATTGATGGATGTAGATGTTCCCACAAACCTCGTCGTAAATCAACATCAACAGCCCTGAGATCGAAGTCGGCAACCGCACAAATTAATATAAACACGTGATTCTGGTCCTAAGTTGTGCACAACTTAGGACCAGAGTCAGGAGTCACTACTTTTGAGATGCTCACGCCACAAAGGCTGCGATGCTAAGAAAGCATTCGAGGTTGTTAATGCCAGCAGAGGACAGTTGTGTACTCCTGCATTCAAAGACCAACTGCATCAGAGTTATGAAAAATTTAAAAAAACTCTGAGGCGATCTCTTTGTAGCTTTTAAAAGGCATTCATTGTCGTCCAGGAAGAGCTTCTTCACAAACTATTTTGATATGCGTCACAGTTATGTTGATTTTGAGTATGCTAAAGCAAAGTTTATTATACAAGTATAATAATAAAAGTTTAATATAGTATAGAGTCTAGAGTGGTGTTTATAGCATAAAAGTTACACGTTTCATCACAATCACCAGTCTGTAACTTCTTCATACAGTGGTAGCAAATAACGGAATTACCTGGAAACCATGTAGCAGGGAGATATTCAACAGCAGCCAAGATGGGCAGTCCACAGCTCCTGACTTTATTTCTCGAATGTAGCCGGGAATTTATGGTGATTTCATTGCCACAGCAAAAAAACACCTGAAGTGTTTATGCTGGATGGATGAACCTGTTTGTTTTTCACAGTCTCTCCCTCAGCACAGAGAGAGAATCGGAAATATGTTTTAAACATATCCCCACATTGATTGGGTCTCTGCTCTGAGAGAGACTCAGTTTTCAGTTTAACAACTTAATGTGCAGTTTTACGATTTCTATATCAGTGCAGAATGCTTCAAGAGAAACTGAAACTCCAAATGGAAGTTTAATGTAGATAAGTCTATCTACAGCCTCAGCTCACACCAAAAAGCCTTTGAGAGCCTCCACTGTTCCAGCCCAGTACAATGACACTTCCTCCTTTGCACCATGGATGCGTGCTGTGGACAATTCCATAAGCGCAACATCTATGAAGTTGAGCAGCCACTGTCGACGAGATAGTATATGGGGCGGGTTGTTATGACTTTTTATGAAATTAGTGACCATGAGCCAGCATGAAAAATACCAGCACCCTAAAACTGAAGCTGATAGGAATTCAGCTGTCTCTCATTTTATTATTTGCCTTTCCTAAGGTTTCATTTCAGAATATCTGCTGTGTAAAGCCCTATAGAGATGTAAGTGACACGAACACTGCATATTTTTCCCTTGTAGGTGTGCAGCTGTGTCATTTACTAAATTATGTAACAGAAAATGCCATATGTGGCCTAAATATTTACAAAAAAACATGGCTGTGCAGTCCTAGCCAATCACAGCTCATCTTGAATTCCATCAGGTCAAACACAGAGAACGTCTCAGGGGACATATTAAGCAGGTGCAAAACAAACTTCCATTTGACAACTAAATATGCAAAAACATAGTTAATGGAGTGATCATAGAACATAACACTCTATGGAAACCGAAATGTCTCGTCGGTATTAATTAAAGTGCTGCAGCCGAACAGGCCATCTGTTAGTATGAGTTTAACTCTGAGGTGGTGGAGTGTGCATACACTATCATGGCATTAACATAAGGCTTCTGTTCCCTCAGCTGCAGGTAGAGGCTGAGTCAGGTGAGTACCTGATCACGCTGCTCGGTGGTCCTCCGGGGACCCCCCAGTTCAATGTGGTCTGGGTTGCAATGTGCAGTCGTCCTTGACTTCTCAGGCTTCCTAGGCTTCAGAGGCCTCGATGCCTCACAGGCTCCTTGTGATTTCCTTAATGGTCACGGCTGATGTGAAATTAGGTTTATGAAATGTTCTCGCACTAAAGACCATAAAGACAAACCGATCCTGTGAAATGTGTGCACACACTGGACCCGATAGATATTGCCTCTGACTGGAAATGAAAGCGATACTATGAAAGTTTAAAATATGCTGTGTAATCTAATAAGGAATATATTGTACGCTTCAGGCCAGTGGAAGTTATGCCAAGCTCTTGAATAATAAATATGCCCGGCTGGACTCTGAAACTTGAAATGGTTCTGCCCCATGTGTGAGCAGACAGCAGGCTGCACTGTGGCTCGCCCCGCTGCTTACACCAATTGAAAAGAGTTGGCTGGTGTAATGATTCACCAGCCAACTTGGTCAACTGCATTATGGTCCACAATTTGCAGTCATTTATGTGTTTATTTATGACAAAAAGTAAAAATGTCTCACTAAAATGCCATCGCTGTACATTAGGTATGAGCTGGAAATGTCTAGTTAGTGCATGTCTATAAAAACCTTTTCTGAATTTGTGAATAGGTACTAGAACATGTGATCTGAAGTTGCTTGCAATAGTCTTGTGCCGATCAGTACTTGAAGTTCTCTCAGTGAGGAATTGACACAAAAGGCCAGTGGACAATAGAGCTACTCTTATCTGCCCTTCAAGTACGAATTGGCACTGCACCATTTCAAATAACTTTAGAACATCTGGTCTGAAGTAGCTTGCGGAAACATGGAGAATACAGTAACTGTCCTTCACTCATGTAGAACAAGAAATAAAGTAATATCTCGCTCTTCTTTAATGATCGCTGAACATATCTATAGCTTTATTCTATGATATATAGTTACATATACATTTAAGCATCACAGGTCTAATCTACCATGTGAGAAGATGTTGAAAAAGTTAAGTGTGGGTTTGGAAACTGTAGGTAACTGCTTAGCTAGTTTACAAGCACTAAAACGTTGCATGCTAACTCGTGTTTCTGTTGGACCCTGATCTTGAAACAAGAACCTCTCGACCAAACTACCTAACATTTAATATTACAACTAGTTAAAGCAAGCTCCCTCTCAATTAGCTACACTGCAAACATTATTCTTATAGTCTGATGAAGCAGTATACATAATCCAGCAATGTACTATACAATATCTGTTACAGGAGCATTTTTCTGGATGTGTCATTTTATTTCATCATCAAATTCTGTAATACATCTCCTTCATACATGAGTTATTATGCAACTGCTCCATAGAATGAGAAATAAGGAGCGCCTTTGTTTTCCATGAGTTTATAATAGAGCAGTCTTCATTTTTAGTGAGTTGAATGTGGAGACGTATGGATCTTTTGTGAGCACACAGTACAAATTCTGTAAACACTGGAAAATAGAGATATGGTGAGCGAGCAGCTTCTATTAGAAAGTTAATCATTTTGACCAGCAAATTCCACAGGGGCATGTCTGGTATTGACCCAAAGAGTAGAATTGAATTCTGCGAGGAGATAGGCAGGTAAGAAAAAAAAAAGAAAAGTTTATTTCCCCTGTGACTTTTTGCTCCGTTGTACAGTGTGTCCTGAGATTAATTTCTGTTTCCTCGGTATATAACATAAATAAATTATTTATTTGTTTATACTTTGTTTCCCTACTAGAGCCTTGAACTCAGTGTTTCACTTTGCTGGTTTTTTTTCAATCTGCCCAGCGGAGACAGAATAGAGAGAGAGATAGAACTAAGTGGTTGGATGTAATTTTCTGGATCTGTGCTACCTCTGCTCGCTCTGTTTGATTGTGGTAAACAAACGTCTCTTTCAGTCACTGACAGCTGGACACCAAAGACGCCCCCAGACCGCAAAACATAGGCGATTTTGTAAATAACAGGGCCCTGTTGTAGGTGAATTGCATTGAGGACCTGTGAGTGGTGGCAAAGGTTGAGTTATTTGATTTCGGCGGTAACCACTCGCTACTCAATGGAGCACAAAAGAACAAACTTAAAGTTCAAATGCTTTTATTGGATGTCAAAGCCTGTGTTACGAGTACTTTGTATTGTATCACAACCACTGACTGAGATGCCTTTTTTTGTCTGTTGCTGAAAAGCAATTTTCGACTTATGGAAACCTACATCTAGAAAAATCTTACCTCAACTAACATTTGGGTCACAGATAATGATAAATTCCCCACTTTGGTCCACACTGAATTCTTTCTACAACTGTTAGATGCATTTTGTACAGACATGCATGGTCCCTAGATGATAAATCCTGACGGCTTTAGGGATTTTCCTGAGTCTCCGTTAGCTGCAGATATATATGATTGCAGAGGATGTATCCTTGTGACTTTGATGATCCCCTGACTTCTCTGTCATAACTACCATAAGGTAAATTTTGGGAGATTATCTGAACAATTATTGGATGGACAGTCACTAGTAAACCCTCCACACTCATTTTCTAAGGAAATACCCAGAAAACTATACATTAACCAATTGCAGTAGTAGACTACTTTGTGTTTGGTGCAAATCAAATAAAGATGATAATAAAGTTAATTTCCATCTTGTGGGTTAGCACCTTATGTTGAAACGCTTGTTAATGATGCTCAATAAACCTTTTAGTTCAAAGCACCTATGTGTCCCAGTACAGTCTCACTGAGCTGCCAGCGGACATGAACCTTTTGTAAGAGATGTATTACCCTCGTATTCAGGTCTGTAATTTTCATTAGTGGTAGTACTTGAAATGGTTTGCATCCTCTAAGGTTCCTTCTAAGGTCTGGGGCTGCAGACTCCACCCGTTGAGGAGCTCACTGGATGAAGAGCTCTGAAAAGCACACAGATGTTGTGTGCTCTCCCACCAGCCTCTACGAGATGAAAGCAGGGGGATGATGGAAGAGACGTGGCGTGGGGTGAAGCAGGGAACATCAGAGGAATCGATAACATTATATTTCAGACCATTTTCTTTTATTCATTTATATCTTCAGGCGGACAGGGACATGCATAAAACAC
This sequence comes from Limanda limanda, assembly GCF_963576545.1. NCBI lineage: Eukaryota > Metazoa > Chordata > Actinopteri > Pleuronectiformes > Pleuronectidae > Limanda > Limanda limanda. The sequence goes on from NC_083639.1 coordinate 3,712,636, forward strand.
GTGCAGCCTTTTCCCTTTTGTTGTCACGAGCTGTTTTCAGACATATCCTCCACAGGAACTCATGAGAACTGAGGCCTGGACTTTCTCCGCGGTTTTCCTTTCATACGAACACAAGGGTTCTCTGCACAGACATATTCACAACAGCAACAAATCATTTGCAGGATGTAGATTTTGCTATGGAGATCAAATGTTTTTGTTTACAGCACATCAACGTCGGCATCGGCTCTTAGCACCACAAATGATCTTGTCTTCTATGCCTATTGCTCAGTCTTTTCATCGTGAGATATTTGTTTCAGCGCGGTGGATCTCCTGCTGTCTCCTCGCATTGACTCCTCCGGACTTTCTGCTGACTTTATACCATCGGGCTAGGGGGACATTGGCATTCACACATACAGCCCCACTGGAGAAACAATAACATGTCGGTTTACATACATACTGTAACATGCTTGTAGTTTATTTCAGCTGATCGCCTCATGCGTCCTGCTTCTATAGAGCTGACTTTTTTTTCAGCCTTTCATTTAGAATCAGCTCCTTTCCAGTTTCCAGACCCCTCGGAATCCCGCCTCTTCTCAAGAGAAATTCTCCATCACTTAAATAAAGTGAGTCTCTTTCTCTCAGAATTATAGATTTAGCCTTGAGGCTGTCTCTGAGGTGTTCATCCCATCCATAGCTGTATGCAAAATATTGAGGGTATAGATTTTCACACTCTGATCAAGGATCTTCATCATCTGACCGTAGCAGTGTGAGTAAAATGGTGCCGTGGTGTTCCTGGGCTTTAAAAGTAACTGTCAGCAGATAGATATAGTTGTTTAACATCATAGATCAGCGTAGATATGGTGATGGTGCATTTGAGATGGGAAACTTTTAGTTATTTGATTGAACGACCCTGAAAATCAACTTTGTTTTTGCCTATGTTGCCATGGAGCTGCTGCTGTCAGTCAACAGTTGTTTAAAGCAGAGTTGTGTTGTTCCATAGACATAGAGACAAAACACTTAATAGAAAAGTAAAGATGGCGATGGAATGACACATATCCCGTCCTTCCCCCAACGGTCTTCCTGAAGGTCAAATGAGACGAATGAGCACATGTGTACTATAAGAATAACCTGTGGGTGAAAAGCATTGTAGGTCAGAAGGTTCCAGTATTTTACAGTTAACTTTTTCATGGTTTTGAATCTCATCCAGGTGAATGTTGGCAGACTCTCCTGTGTGAACCCACTTACAACCTCAAAAAACAAGAGTGAGTATTGAAGTACATAAATTGAAACAAAGCATCTTCTTGTTAAATGTCATAGACTTTCGTTATCCAACAACATCCACAAAATGTTGTTGTGTCAAAACAGTGCAATGAATGAGAATAATGTTAGGGGCTTATCGACTCATGGTACAAACCATACGCAGTTAGGAAGGTGAAGTGGTAGTTCTTGTGCAACCTTCAAATGTTCTTTGTTCTTTTGTTGGATGATTAATTGAAGCACAACAGCACAGTTGAAGTCAGAATGAATGTGCAGCTCAGTTGACAATAATACAAGTGAAATCATCGTTTCTGGCTCTCACATACATTTGTATCCTTCATCCTGTTTGTAGCTGCATCTTCTTGCCTGAATACCTCCAGGTGTCCAAAGGCTAACAGCCGCCTGCAAACACATCATGATGTGTGACCTCTACATGATGACATTATTTGATATAATCAGTGTGAAGCTCCGTGAGCATGACTCACACTTGCACAGGTTTCACATATACTGGTCTGTATATGTGCACATATCATGTTGTTGTGTACTGAATTGGTTGATCCGTGGTCTGTGCTGAGTGACAGAGCTCATTTAGAATGTTTGCAGACATCTCCTGTCATGCTCCATGATGCTGTTTGCTTCTGATACTATTTTTTTGATCTGTCACAGTCAGTGGTGTGTCTCCACCGGGGAATCCACATGTGGCAATTTGGTCTGATCGGATCCTTTGAGGAAACCAGTTGTCCTGTGCAATGATAAGTTTGTTTACTTGTATCTGTGCTTCATCTCAAATGGACATGGTCTGATTTTGAAGTTCACTCAGATGTGTTTAAACATGACTACATGTATTGCATAGGGTTTCCCACTTGTCATCCGGCCCTGGTGAAACTTTCAGAGCTCATAGGATAAACATTACGTGAACAACAATAGAATGGCGCCCAGTGGAGCACATAAATCCACCAAGGGACCTCACAATCTTGATTAAAGTAATACAAACAACCTGCACCCAACCCTTTGGTGGGATCTGCACTAATGTAATGTTTGTTCCATCCTTGTTCCTGTACACAAACAAATACATAAGAGATTTAAAGCATTTAAATACACGTTGATAGAAGAGGAACTACTTTGGGATCACAAAAATATTTTACCTGTTTAGATTTATTCTTAAATATTTATAGCTTGGACCAATAACTGCAAGGCTTAGCTGATAGAATGGCTGTGTTGTTATTTCCCATTAATTGTGATCTCTTGGTATTTTCTGTTCAAAATAACTTGTTGTTTTTAGTGTTATATTTGCACTTTAATCTTGTCAATCTTCATCAGTCTTTGCCATGTTTTTAGCTGTGCCAACATGTGCATGGTAATAAACCTCAAATTACTGTGGTGACATGTGTTTTTGATTTTGACAAACAGCGAGGTCTAGACAAGTCCATCAGTTCTTTTTCACTTGCACATACAATATTATTTCATTTTTGCTCTCATACCTTTATACGTTTGTCTGTTTTCATGCTGACCTCAACAGGATTACTTGAATGGATGTTAACATGCTCATATTAAATACATATATCAAAGCATGTCAGCAGTAAAGGCTATCAGAAAATAAAACTCTATATTCAAGGTATCCAGTATTAGGAGACAGGTATATAACATGAAACCAGAAAGGCTAAACCATCTTTATGTGTCAGATCTACATCTTCTCTCCCTGATGGGTCGTTCACATTTCTATCGCAAAACATCTGCTTGCAGTTGGACGGGATTGAAGAGTGGAAATGAAATACAAGCTGAGAGACAAATTCAAGAGATTTGCTAAAAATCACAGGGACACCAACTGGAAACCCATTGTATTGATCTCGGCTGTTCAGTCAAAATTGAGTTGTAGGATGCGCTTATCATGTATGGCTGAGCAAATAAAAGGAGATTGACCAGTATGTAAATATAAAAAAATAAATAAGCAGTTTTTCCTATTAGCAAAAAGAAAATCCCTGCATTATTACCCTCATAGAAAATGTCACATGTAATTTATTCTGCGACTGCCAGGTCGCTGGGGGAAGCTTTGCTGCCTCATATTTAAAACCTATCGCAGCTGAGCAGATGTTAGCCCAGGGAAATGGGAGAGTGAATACTGTGTGTTGGTAATGGTGATAGTCTTGGAATTACGTGAACATACGCCTAAAACTGACATAACAAAAAAATTGTCAGGGGCGTAGTTACTCGCCCTGCCTCACATGTAGCTGGCTCAAGTAACTGATATGACATGACTGTGTGTCACTTATCGCCCCTGACAACACACTCTGAGCAGAGTTCTTTCACCTGTGCATTCAAGTATAACACTCACTGTGTAATGCAGATCTATGAAACCTTCAATCCCTGGGGGCTTGCAGGTGGAAGTGGGAGGGGGGCACAGTACATTTATGAGCCTGATCGCTTGGAGGAAAAGCTGTTTAGCTGGATCTGGAGCAGATGCTCCTGTACCCCTGCTTATCCCTGGAGGCAGGCTGGGAAACAGGCCGAGAGAAGGGTGATGAGGGTTCCTGATTATGGCTGTGGCTCTGTGGATTTAGCGTTGCCGGTATAGCTGCATCAGAAAGGAGAGAGGGGCACCAATGATCCTGCTGCTGTCTTCACTATCCTATTGAGCTGGTGTTGTTCACAGATACTGAACCAGGAGGTCAGGTTGTAGAATAGGATGCTTTCACTGGTGCCGCTGGGTGGGGATTACTGTGTTTAATCCTGATCTTTACCACTGATTGTCCACACTGTCATCACAAGTCATCAGGTCAGACACTTCAGACACCATAGATATATAATTACACTATTAGCACTTATGACTGTGTGAATAACACATTGGTTATTAGTTTTACTTCTGCTCAACAAAAACAGAAAATAGCTAGACGAGGAGTGGAGATGTTCCTTATCGGTTCTGAATCATTAGTTCAGATGTTAAAAATTATGTCTGCCTTCACTGGGGCAGAGTCACTTCTCAGCATTATACATTATAATTCAACAGCACCACACAGAGCTGTGTGCAGAATGACCATAAAGTTAAATCAGACCTCTCCAAAGTAATTTATGTAAGTAATATAATGTAGGTGGAGTTTTTTAGTATTAGACTGTATTAGTTTGGCTTGGTAATGAAATGGCAATTGAGTTCATTCATGGTTTGAGTCAAACTGTCATTTATACTCAAGATATTGTTGAGTTTACCCTCATTTATGACAACAAAGAAAAACGAGTGGCTCAATCCTGAACAGTTCTCTGCCTTTATTGCCAGACTTCTTTCTCGCTACCCGTCATCATATTCCCCTCAGCTGAACCCTGGCCGACAGACCCCCTGGAATATAGAGCTGACTCTGAAGTTTCAAACCAAACACTTTGGTTCAAAGGACAAAATCCTGCAGGATGTTCAGCAAAACCTGAGGCTACACCCATACTACAACGTTTTGGTTTGTAACGCTGCTGCCCCCCTTTTAGTGTCTGGCACAGCTTTTTATTCTGGATGAGCAGGAAGCCAAATGTTTAGAAACAGTGACGCAGACACTCACATGCTGATCGGGTCTTTGGTCTCTGAGAATAGAAGATCATTCTCTGATATCATCACACATAATTGGTTAACACAGTTTCACCGATTGTGATCTATCTGTGTGACATCCAGACTGGTGTATGTTGGCAACAAATAATTTATTTTAAGTGCCCTGTGCATCAACAGATTGCAGTAAATGTTAGACCCTGCCCAAGCCAGTGGTTTAGAAAAAAATTCTGTCACCATCATCAGTAACGGAACAATGGGGAGTCGTTTTTCTGGCCACCTGATGAATGCACGTCCAATAACTCTCATTTCTGGTCTAAACAACTCCTGAGAGAAATACCCCGGCTCTGTACAGCTAAATGCTCAACTTCTTTAAATCTTTCTTGCTGGTGTTTGCTGCTGAGCAGGTACTGTGGTGAAATAGAAACTGTAGAGAGAGAATTGTAATAGAAACGTTGCAGCTTAAACAGCTTTAAAATGAGCTGAATCTAAAGGTCAGTAAGATTTGGTTAATAAATCTCTGTAAAAACAGCATTATGACTGAGCCCTTTCACGTTGTCACATTATTCTCACTTTGACATTTAATTCATTGTCGCTTAAAAAACGATAGTTGCTTTACAGTTCTTAAATTAAAGCTTTTATGCTCTGTATATAATACAAAACAATATATTGCTCGTCATAGATTATAATAATAACTTAATTTGTATGCCGCTTTTCAATGCAAGTTACAAAGTGCTAAACAGCAAACTATACAACACTAATAAAAAAATCATGATTATAAAGATACAGATAATAAAAGCAGCAGACATCACACGATAAAAGCTTTTTTATAAAGATGTGTCTTAAGAAGAGAGATAAAACGACTCTGCTGGTCTAATCTCGTCCGGCAGATTGTTCCAAAGTGAATGGCCCCTGAAGGAAAAGGATTTGTCTCCCTTGATTTTCAGCGTAGACTTTGGAATCATTGGCAACGCTCTGCCAGAGGATCTCACTGATTGGCCTCTTTGTCACCATATTCCATTTACATGTATTGAGATCGAATACATCCAAAGCATTATCCAGATCTTCACCAAATTTCCAAATCTTTTCATTATCATTCCACAAACGCCTGATTGTCAAGATCTCTTCATTATTCCTTCATTAGAAAAAAAAACAGCAGTGTTAAAGTTAGTGGGGGGAAAAAGCTGGATCCGCCCTCATTATTGAATCCAATCCAAAAGTGCGCGGGTTCTTCCTTGACCCAAACTTTGAAGAAAATCCGTTTTGTAGTTTTTGCGTGAATCCGGCTGACGGACAAACAAACAAGCGACGATGAAAACATGACCTGCTTGGTGGAGGAAAAAAAATGATTCCACCTTTTCCTTCATGTTTAAAAACAATTATGCGAAGAGGGGAGGCCCTGTGTTGCTGTGTTATTTTATTTTTTTTCCATCTTGGTATGAATTTCATCAACCTGGGGCCACGGTTTACTGAACCAACAAGCGAAAACACAGCGCCAGCAGCTCAGACTTCTTAAAACAAGAACATCTGAGGAGAGAAAGCTCCTTCTGCTGTGATTGAGCTGTGTGGATGCCCATGGGTGCTGTACATGTCTTTATTAATCCCCAGTGGTGGGGAAAAAAAGGAATTAGTTCCTTAAATTGTGTTCATCTTCTGTCTAATGACACACACACACACACACACACACACACACACACACACACACACACACACACACACACACACACACACACACACACACACACACTGCCCAAATATCTCATTCTATTTAAGCTGCCAGACCAAATTCAGAATATGTGTCTTATTCTGGCCAAAAAATGTATTTAGTCATTTTCTATGTTGTTTGAAGTGAACCAGTTCTCTGATATTCAACGAAAAAGCACTGAAATACTAAATATCTAGGAAAGTATGTTCAAAGTCAACTTTATGATGAAATTTCAAGCAATATTTTTGGTGCATATTTGACCCCTGTGGAGGAAACTCACTCAGTAATATTTTGCATTCACGCCTGATATTTGATGTTTCTGTTTCCCCTCTCCCCTCCATTCGCCGCATTAGCAAACGCAGAGGCCAGATGTGTTTTTAACACGTCTGTTCAGTGTGTTGCCTTCCAGTTTTATTAAACTCCTCTGGAACCGTGTGTGGATTACAAATTTCCCGAGGTAGGGATTTCTTTTGTTTTTGTATAAAGCTGAAATGTTTTGTGGTGTTCCGGCACGTAGCTCTTAGTTCTTTGTTGTTCTTTATTCTAATTAGTTTTCTCCAAACAACTTGTGCAGTTATTATTTAATTAGATTATCTCTCAGTTTTCTTATTTTAATTAAAAAAGTCAAGTGAAAGAGAAGATAATTCTGTCGGCAAGTTCTGGACTTTTTCGTTCTCACCAGGATCAAAGTGTTTATAAGCTTCTCTGTTGTATTTCTGTCCAATTACAGTTTTACAAGAGATAAATTGACGCTTGGTCACTGTCCACTCTAGGCAGTCGTCCCTCAACAAGACGATTTGTTGTACCTCGCCCTACATTTACAGCAGAGTCACAGAGCGGGGATGAAACACAGTGATAACACAGTTAACCTTTACCGATGCTCTGCTTCTAGCAACAGAGACACAGTTTCAGTCTTGGCTGAGCACAGAAATCATATAAAAATGAAGTACACACATTTATACTTACTCGGGTGAGTTTTTTTTCGAGCTAATACCCGTCACCATGGCAGTGACCTTTCGATTTATGACTGCAGCAATTTGGATCATTTTACAACATAAGGAACTTCTGTCAAGACTCGATTGTTTCCAACTAACCTCATTGACATCAAATGTCAAATGTCCTGGTTCGACTTAAGTGAGATTGTGAATTCAAAGTATAAATTCAATAGTAACATATACTATATATATTAAGGTGCTGTATTTTACCAACATCTTGGTGGAAACATTGCAGAAGTTAATGCATTAGGAATCAGTGAAAAAAAATCTGACCAGGAAACTTTAGTTGCCCTTCAAATTAAAGTCCTTCAAATGAAAAGACAAAATACATCGCTTGGGGTCGAAATCATTTGTCTTTGCTTTTCAAATTCACCAGGAACCTCCGTTCAAAAATAATTCTTCACCGATCTGGTTTCATGATGTTTCAATTGCTGTTTGCAATACTCTTTTTCAGTTTCGGACTTGAGCTGTGTTAATAAAGTTTATCATCATCGTAGCTACAATAATAAAAACAAGTTTCTGGTCATGCAGCAAAAAAAAAATCTGAAGGGAGTTAAAAGTCAAAACACAGAATAAAAAATTCACTCTAGCATGTCCACAAGGTTACTCATCCATTCACCTGAGGCACATCTCCTCCTGCTGTGGAGCCTATACAACCTACATGGTGGTTGAAATTGCAAAATAAGCCCCCCCGACGTTCAAGGATACATTGGAGGCCACTTACCCGTCCACTTACCCGTCTACCTGCTGCATCACAAACACCACATCTCCCCCTTCCCCATCCTCCATCTCTTTATGTGGACTCCTGAAGTGGGATGCCTCTCCTCTGGAGTGATACAGCAGTAGCTCCTTGGGTCTCCTGAGCCTCTCCGGCAGCCTACTTTCTCCGGTAACCTACTTAGAAGGCTTTTTTAAAAGGATCCCAAAGAAAGCCCCTTCATTTCTTTTCTCATCTCACGTTCTCCAGATGGAGAGACAGCTGATTCGTGGCTGGATGCGAGGAGGGCCCTACTGTAAGTGAAGGTGGACACGTGGCGGAGCAGTTGTGTGATTGGACAGTAGGACTGTAAATGCACAAAGTGGAAACTGTTTACTATGAAGCTTGTCAGCACACGGGTCTGTAAGAGAGGTGTGAATTGGAGGTAATTGGGAGAATTTGCTTTGTGGAAGAAGAACAGCGTGTTGCTTCATTTTACTCTTAGTAGTCAATAATCTGAATTTTCACAAGTAAGGCTGTCATCTTCCATTAAGAAAATAGATCACTGCCTGTGGTGTCTGAATCTGGGCATTTTAACACATTTCCACTTGCAACTAATATGTGTGATTCTCCTGCTCCTTTAGTCAATCATGTAAAAATGTTGAGGTTAAAGAGAGAAATGTTGGGTTTTTAATCTTTCATTGGTTCGCTGAAGCACATGTTCAGAATTCTTTAAAGACGAAATGTTGTTTTGAGTCGTCTCCAGAAGGGTGGCTGTAATCCAGTGAGCCACTTAGCACACGTCTTACTCACTGGTAATCAGCTGCGTCTGGTTGACCATCTGTGGTCGGTGTAGGTCCCACATCTCTGACTCACATCATCTCGTTCTTTATCTCTTCTCTCCTGCCAGAGTCTGCTCTTTGAGTCGTCTGTTCAGGATCAGTCTTGTCGGGATGCAGCTCCAGTGGTTGACTGGCAGACGCCTCGTCCAGCTGCAAAAATTGTTATTTGGAAGAGAGGCTTTATGATTCAATCGTGGAGTGCTGTAGCCATATAGGCGGCCAGGGGGCGCCAAGCTTCCTCAATTGTAAACGATTGATTGGTATAATGTTAAGATGAAACTTTAAGGGAATCCCTTTCCCGTTGATATTTGAATGGTTGTATAAAAAAAGTATAAAATACCTCGACTGACCCGAAGCCGTCAATCCGAAACACCAAACCTATAAAAATACACCTTAACCAACCACACAAATCCGACAAGACCCTCCAGTTGTATCTCTCTCCTTCTCCAGCTCTCTCACTCTCATCCTCATCCTCTAATGCCCTGGGTGTCAATATACTGCATTATTCAAACTCCTCTCTGCACCCTGACTGTAGCTGTAGCTGGAGACAGTAACACGTACCAATCAATAATACAAGAGAGTTAACATCTAAATTGAATATTTTATTTTCCAGCTGTATCTTATGTGGAGAAGGATGGGATCAGGGGGGTTGTGCCAAATAAAATTAAATAAATACAACAAATCCAAGGCCTGACTCTACCTCTATCTCAAAAAACGAACTTCTCAACAAAATTGCTGAACCTTGTTCTTTTAGAAAAGAACACACTACATGTTTGGAAAAACGTAGAGAACACCTCAAACTTACCTAAAGCCCTCAACCTTCCTCCATATACCTTAACATGCAGCAAAGCAGGACTTAAAGGGATAGTTCACCCAAAATTTTCAATTCACCAAATATCTACTCACCACCTCTGGAGAAGTGGTCGAGTTCAGCGAGAACTCACGATACTCACGAGCCCTTGAGAGAACTGAAGCAGTAACAAGGAGGAGGATAACAGCAGACATTTATCTTTAAAAAAAAGTTTTTGAGTCCATTTAAATGTCTAGGCTTTTGGACACTTGGATGAAACCAAGTGTTGTTTTTTTACGTTTGAAGAACTCGTCACAATTAACTTTAATTCTATTGAATTTGGCTGCAACACAGTTGTTACCCCTGAAATTCCAAAAGTGTTTTGTGAACTCAAACCCTAGTGGTGAGTAGATAATGAGACACGGATGGCAGGAGGGCCCTGAATGCTGATGGGCCGGCCTGGAGGATGATTAGTCAGCATGGCCAGGACACCAATCATGGCGATCCAAAGTGGAGGTCAGAAAAGAAGGGGAGGAGCAGCCTGGCCATGAGATCAATCCTGCTGATAAAACCTGTAGAGCAAACCGTGGAGGAGGAGAGAAAGAGAAACAGGAGGACAAAGAAAACACCAACACTCTGCTCCTGCCTTGCACATAACACAGACTATAATTTATAATGCATTAGGCCAGGCTTGAAAGAACACACAGGCTGCTGTATTGTAGAAATTCACCTTTGGGATGTGATGGCAGCATATTTTAATTTCTTCCAGCTAGTTCTCAGAAATACGGGATGGTGTTAAAATATTTTTCATCAAACAGTGCTAAACCTTTAATACTATTAAAGTATCTGGATTGATTTATTTAGTAAGCTAATGATTCATTCTGACCACGTCTGTTGTCCCCAGCTGCTTTACACAGAATGAAAAGCACCGGCAGGTCATTACATCCCTGCAGTCATATAAAGGTAGCGTGTGCCTCAGGCCTATGTGTCAGCTCTTACTCCCTGTTCACCATCAACCTTTTTTTTCCAACTGTGTTTGTAGTTTTTCAGAACTAGTCTTGAAATGCCTTACAATGCTAAAAGTGTGGTATCATATATTATGTTTTTTACGATTCATAAGCATCTGATTAACTCTTTGAAACAAGCTTGTCTGATGTGGAGCCTCAAACAGATTTATCAGTAGACCAGGCAGCCCTGCTTTTGAAAAGATAGACACTCTCCTTAAAGAATAAAGTGGATCCTAATCTGTCCACAACGTGATAGATCAAAGGTAAATGTAAAGTTATCTGCTCTGTCACTGGCCCGTGCTCAGTCACAGAATTACCAGATTAGCACATTAGGGTAGAACGGCACTTACTGCTTATTAATTGACACCATTTCATTTCCATGTCCCTGACAGGACATGGGAGGCAAGTTCCCCAGTTGCACCGCTAATTGTGTTCCATTCCATCACATCATGGTGGAGAAACTTCAAGTCTCACTGATCAAGAGCCTTGCAGCTCCTTCCACCAAATACACCCCTGTGACGCAAAGGAAGAGGAGGAAGAGACGCAGAACTCAAGCAGAGATGAAAAACTAATTGGATGTAAGTTAAATCGTTGGCTGCAATTATGAATCTACTTGTCCAACTTTAGATTCACCAGATGTCTCTGCTGTTGGATGGTTTACAGGGAACATCAAAAGAGTCCAAAATAACTCAGCACTGGTTTAGTACCTGATTTCAGGGACATATAAACGTGGAGAAAACAAAGCTGAGTGAGTTCACTTCATTAGAGTATTTTCACTGTGAATCAGATTTCATACATAAATTATATTTTCATTGTTACCTAGCTTTCTACAGGAGGTTGTTTTCATCTGCGTTTGTTTCTCTGTTACTTAGCACGATGACACAAAAACTACTTGACGGATTCCCGAGAAGTTGGGTGGATGGATGCTATATTGGTCAGGGATAAACTCTTTCAAATTTGGTGTGGACCTGGATCGGGTAGCAGAGCCTAGCTTCTTTTCACTTTCTTTAACATTGTGCGATAAGACATGTCTCAACTTTTTTGTCAATTTCTCAGAGAATAATTGAAGGATCTTGAATTTAGGGGACTGATCTACAGGAGTGTGTGCAATTTAACGCAGATCCAAATTAAAAGTTGTATCATATATACAGTTTCATCGACTGTTGGGTCTTGATGAAGGTTTGTACTCTCCCTTGGCCACACTGGATGCCTGAGCGCTGCTTGTGCGTCGTGGAGCGTCTTGCTTTTCATTTGAGTGCCTGTATTATCAGTTTAGACTTAGAGCATTCCCACAGCCCACTTTAGTCGTGCGTCTAAAGGCTCTTATATACTACTACGTGTCCGTTTCTCGGAGAGTTCTCAGCGGGGGGCAAAGAGTCTTTTTGATTTTTACTTCTCCGACACAGTCCGTCGGAAAAAATTCATCGCCAAACCCATAGGTGGCGCAACGGAAGACGAGCTCAGAGAAGCCTTCCCCATTTGGGAAGAAGAAGTCCACGTGTCTCTGTTTACATGTTAGCCTGCCTCCCACACACTGAACCATGGCAACTAACAGAACTAAATAAAGTGACACCCAGCGTGTCAAAATGCTGATGTAATCGTTTCTTAGCGCAGCGATTCCCCGGTCTTGTTTCCGAACTGTGTTGCTGATTCCACAGCTTGAATCTGCTTGAGGCTACATGTAGCTAGAAGCTACCCGGAGCTAGCTCCCCCCCAGCTTCCACACACAGTCAGCAGGGACTCCCGGCACTAACAACTACTATCCAGGGTTTGCTTCTAACCTGACGGTATTATAGAAACAGTGTCATGATAGAAGTGGAATTAAAGTCGTGACGGCGGGTTCTTGCACTGTTACCACCGCAGTTAGCATGGTGGCTAGCCTAGCCTGCTAGCACCGTTTTGAAAGCTCGTTATAACCGTATGTGACCGTGCACACATGCCCTCAGTGCTCTAACGAGCCACCGTAATAGAAAAAAACGGAGAGGCATAAATTGGCCTTTAGGCACATCTCCAGCGTGTGAGTCATGCTGCTCTTCCATAGAGCCTGGGTTCTGAGAGTAGAGCACGTGGATCATCTTTCACCACAATTTCAATGTTGAATACGTCACAATCAAGTATTTGCAATACCTCCTGTACCCGTTTCAAAGTAAAACCACTTTTGCAGTTCTGTTGATTGAATCTCCTCATTTGTTTAAATGAGGGTTTTATGGTTCTTGCAGGACCTGCAAAGACACGTCTTCACAGCGTAGTGTCCTGGCATTTAGTTTAGTCCCTAGCCCTGCTTTTATTTGAGTAAATACCGTGAAAGTATTCAAGAGACCCAAGAAGATGTTCAGATTTTTTTATAAACTATACTGTGCAATGTCAAACCTAATCCTATCAAATCTTTGGCTACTGAGCCCTATGAGCTAAGACTTGTGTGGTGGATGCTGCCGTGTGTCTTTGAATAGAATGCGAATTACAAAGGAAACTGTGAACAAAGGCTCTGACTCATTTAGCAAAGTAAAGAAGTTTTGCACAGAAAAGGATTTGAAGGATTTGTACTCAAACACACCTGATTAAAACATTTGCAGAGTCTTTGCAAACATTTGCTCAGACTTTACCCAGTGTTTCATCATTTAAACTTTTCAAACACATTGAATTGTTGAGCCTTGATAAGTCTGTCGACCATTCACATCGTACATATGGTACAACACTGTAAATCCTCTGTTCGGCGAGACTGTGATTTAGAACAAATCCTATTATTGAACGACACTGAACTTTTTTGCTGTGTTTATAATTGAGTGTGACATTGTGTACGTCCATAGGGAGGTTTAGCAGCTTCAATCTTGTTCAATGTAGAGTTTTTATCACAATAAAAAACGAGTCGATATCCTCCTGTTGCTTTGCTCAGCAGTGATACTTGATTGTTCCTGAATGTTCTGCTGCCACCGCACTTCACTGAGCTGCGGACGCTGCTACGTCTCTGCAGCAGAGACAAAGACAAATATGAATTTCCTGTCACATCCCCGATACAATGTGCTTCATTACTTCTGATGATTGTGCAGCTGAAATTGTCATTGAAGCTTGTTTGACAGCACAGAGAGAAAATCCATGAAGATGCCCGGGCAGTGTCGACAAACAAAGAACAAACAGCAATGATTCGGAGATGGAATCCATGATGGGGGAGGGGGGGAATTGAAAATCGATGCAGCATTATACTGATATAACAACTAAAACTAATTACCGCGGCCAGGGAGGTGCTGTTTGTATGTTTCCGTCCTGTTTGTGTGTTTGCTTGTTTGTTTGTCAGCTGGATTACACCAAAACTTAATGGATTTTTACAGGATACTTCTTTCCAAGAAAGAACCCATTAAATATTGGGATGGATCCAGGATTTTTGTTTACACTTTCTTTAACATTGTGGGAACGGGGCGTTTTGGGACATTTTAACCAATTTCTCCAGTGAAAAAGTCATGGAACTTGATGAATATACGGGACTGATATACATGTGTGTGCAATGTGGTGCGGATACAAAGACAACTGCTCGTGAAGCCAATTTAAATGTGGTTTCATAAGGGAAATGTCGAGGCCTCGGTGGAGCTTGGTGCTCAGAGTTCTATTATCCGAACTGTCTTTTGTCCGTGAGACCTGTTAGCACAGGACTGTCAGATTCAACCTGTTCAGGAGCAGGTGCAGAAGCACTAAGTTCATTTTATTAATTATAGAATATACATAGAGGTTTCAGCCGTTTTTCTATTATTCGTCTCACAAGCGTTTGACAGAACTGAACACGACCAAGAGTGTTTTTTCAATGACCTATAGAAATTGTATCATGGGCTCTGAGTACTTCCAGAAGACGGATGACCCCACAGTGTGTCTGAACCTTAACACATCAGAGCTACTGCTGTTCAGCTCACATGCTGCTCTCCCTGTGTAAACACACTGTTTTGTTACCTGCTCTGTTCCATTTGTGGGAAACCTTTGTTCACAAAGAGTGAAAAGAAGCACTTTGGCCTGCACGGCTTAAAGTCCTGCTGCTGCTAATGAGGAAATTATATCATTACAAAGTGCAGCCCGGTCAGTCGTCATCGTAAAGGAGGCACAGAGATGAGAAAATATTACAGCTGTTGAAGTGGTGTCATCGCTGAGCCGTACAGTCGCAGGAATAGAGGAGAAGCATAATACAATATGAAGTCAGATGCCAAAACGTCTCAGCGAGGCCACAGATAACAAACGGGTGAATGGGGGGGGGGGGTCGGGTAACGTGACAGTCGCAGAGATGGATGAGAGAATTTATTCAGAGCTCCTGCATGAAAACCCCTCAGGCGATCTTTGGAGTGTGAGAATTTTCCTAACAGCTTCTGAATTGTTCTAATGCCAAGTATTTATATAAATAAATAAAATACTCTAAGCTGAATCCCTCCACCACCCCCCACCCCCCTAGCAGAAGAACAAACACTGTCGAATCAAGTTGGTTTTCAGAAACATCGGCTTTTTTAAACGCCAAATATTTAATGAATCTAATTAGATTTAGGCATTTGTAATTCTCAAGACAAATAAGAGTTTGCAGGGGGAATAAACAAACAGAAAATGAAGTCACATTCAGTTGCCAGACTCAAATGAAAACATAAAAACTAATGATGAGATATTATTAGACGTGATGGACATTATTGATTGAGCTGCTAATCCTTTGCCATTATTTTAAAAGCATCAAGTCAATTATCTTAGACTGTTCTGCTGTATAAGGCTTCGTTTATGAGCAATAATCAACTCAAATATCTATAATTTCAAATCAGGTTGTTGTATTAACGAAGGACAGTTTGTTTAAAATTCACAAACCAAACCATAAGCGGGAAACTGGCTGGGAAAACAAATGAATAACCCACGAGAGGACAATGACATTACCAGGCAGCATCTGTACACTGTAGCTGTGTGAATATTAAGTTGAGTTGAAAATGTTAATCTTTATTTATTCAGGGGAAATTTTCCTGAGCACGTATTTAGGGGGGGGCGTGGGGGGGGGGGGTGACCTCATTCACTGTTGTTTTTTACTTTCTGTTACTGTGCAGGTGTTGCTCTCTCATTCATCATCATTTGGCCGACAATGAAACTCAGTTGAACCGTTTTTTTTTATTCACGCTTTTAAATACACTCCCTGTTGTTCAGGTGTTTTTCTCTGCAGCCCTCTGTGGCGGGCTGCGTTGCCCTTGATGTCGAGTCTCCTTGTTTCAATAGCACCCCCTCTAATCCACACCGGAGCTCACATAGGTCATGATGGATGATGCTTTTTTTCCCAGTGGCAGCAGGTCACACAACCTAATATCCCATATCCCTCACATGCCAGCGCGTAATAACAGACATCAGGCTTTTGCTTTTCCTCCCGTTTAATCCCGTCCCAGTGTCCCCCTTCCTGCTACATTCAGCAGAAAACAGAGGTGAGACTGTGTGTGTGGATGTCCAATACAGCAGGTTGTGTGTACCCTCGCAGTCCCGCGAGATAGATGGTCATGTCAGCCACTCCTCACGTTCACTTTCTCTGCAGATTGGTTTCTGTGTCGTCTCTGCGCTGATGAGACAAGAGGAGAGAGCGTGTAAATGTGTTGTGACGGGTGAAGCTGTGCGGCCGCAGGGATGAGTTTGACCTGTGCACGCTGTTTCACCTGGAGGCAAAGAGAAGTGTATGTTTATGTCCACTAATTTAAAGTTCAGCCAGCAACGTTGCAATTGATTTTTAAACAGTGAAATTACTTGAAAATGTACAATAAATTTGTATGTGTAGTTCTCATACCATTTTAATTGCATCATTTTATTTTGCTATTGACTTAGTGTAATCTTTTCATTATGTTACAAAAACAACAAACCAATAATTTACTGTACATGTTCAACTCTTGAAGCAGCAGCTTTGTTCCCGTTTCATAGTGAAGCTGAATCAAAGCACGTTTCATCTCCACAAGCTGAGATCGGATTTCATGCTGCAATATTTTAAACTCATCCAGTGATAAAAAAAACACAATATTTTCTTCCTTTCAAGGTGAGGCAGCCGAGGAGGGAAATGTTCGGCATGATCGGTAACTTAACACAGCTCCGGTGCAGCGTGAAGACAGTGAAGAGGAAGGGTGGATATCAGGGAGGTAGAATCACACAAACAGAAATGTTCGATCAAAATGAGGCTTTGAATCGAAAGGATTATAACTTTGAGATCTTTGTGAGATTTAAGAAATGCCAGTTCTCCTCACCTACCTACGTCAGGAAAGAAAAACAAATCATCTTTCTAAATTAAGTATTAAACTAAAGGCACTAGAGCGCATACCTCCGCCGATAAGGCCCAACAGTCAATCAGGCTGCACCAAATTGCATAGACAATTGCAATCTTTTTTTTTTCATCAAGATCCATGAATTTTTCCCTGGGAAATCTATGAAAATGTCAAAATATGCCATATTTTGGAAAACAATCCTGGATCTGCCCCTTTGTACGAATCTGTGCCCAAAATGAATGGTTCTCTGATCCTTTTATCAGGTTTTAGGGAAATATGTTCAGTAGTTTTTTAATTCAGTTAAATTTTATTGTTTTAGCGCCAAATGATAACATACAATATCCCAAGGCACTTTCCAAAGTAAGGTCGAGACCTTAAGAATTATAGAGAAACTGTTCCAACAAACAAAAACTAAGAAAATAGCTTTCAAACATAAATAAAGAGACAGGGGTGAAAGGTAACCTCCTTGGAGGGAAATAAAAAGAAGAATTTGTTATTTTCATTTATTTTGATGTTTTATGCGAGTCTTTACAACTTTTGATCATTTTCATTTGTTTCAAATGGTCTCACATGTACAGAATGTGGAGAATGTCAGTCCGCTCTGTCACGTCCTCAAACTGCACTTGTCTGTACAATGAGATGATCCAATGCTGCTTCAATCAGGAAGAGCCCTTCACAATCATGGAGGATTAAAAAACATCATGCAAAGAGATCCCCTAATAATCTGCACCGTCACACAGCAAATGTGTCTCTGACAAAAAAGCAATCAGGACTCACCAGCTTAGCAACTATTAAGGACATTTGTATAAAATTGTTACAGTTAATCCTTAAAAGACAAAAAACATGAAAGGATCAACCTGTTTTTAAGCTGATGGTTGCTTAAATGTGTAAAACAAATTAAATGAGTCATGTAACTGTCATTATTACACTGGCCCATTATTCAATTTGTTGCATTGTCTTTTTGATGCAAAAATCCAACTCTGTTCTGCTGCCCATCGTAGATCTACTATGAGCAGGTCGTCATTCACAAGCAGGAGATTGGAAAAGATGAAACACACGACATGAGTAAATCCCTTCACAACTGATTTAGGCCTCTGCATTAACTGTAGCAGCTGGGAAAAGCTAAATAATGTGTCTGTCGAAGATCATGTAGCGTAGACATGGAGATCGTAGATTAGACAAGAACTGATGAGAAAGGACCGAATACAGGGAAAGTTGTTTACACCTGTCAAACACAAATAGTACAGGCCCCTGAATTATACTAAAGTAAAAAATGGTTCTGTCTCAGCTGTTTTTAAGGTTCATCTCAGCTGTAAATAAGTTTACCTTGGTTTGACTCTTTCAGTTTTGCCTCCCACGATTCAATTTGTCTTTTTGATGCAAAAATCCAACTCTGTTCTGCTGCCCATCATAGATCTATTAAGAGCATGTTCATTCACATACTGCAGCAGCACAACAAGCAGGAGATTGGAAAAGATAAAACACACGACTGAGTAAATCCCTTCACAACTGATTTAGGCCTCTGCATTAACTGTAGCAGATGGGAAAAGCTAAATAATGAATGTCTGTCGAAGATCATGTAGCGGAGACATAGCCCCACTGCTGTGTTTTATACCTTGTTGCATCATTGCGCAGCATCACGGTTTGATTGTATCTGTCGTGGGGGGGGGGGGGCTCACACAGCTTTTATGTTAATATGACAAGTGTAAAAATAAATTCAGTTCATTTGACACTATCATGAGGCAAACTGACTGTGGTGGGAAGCAGGTACGGCAGCGAATGTTTGTCAGTACTGAAAGTGAGGCTTTTTTACACTGTCATTCAGAAGTGAATGGCGTTTGGTGGGATGTTCTGGGAAACTGTGCTGCTCATGTAAAACAGTAAACAAGTGAATTGAGAGAAAGTGATCCAGATTTATATCAGTTTATTCAAAGTACATACTAACCATAGCTGGAATGCCTCACAAAACAATTATAATTAAAATAATCGATATATCTCCAAATAGATGAATCCAGATTGATGTTTTGGTGTAGAGCAATATTCAAAATGGCAAACAATTACATTATATATATATATATATATAGTACATACAGTTGTAGAGTAGGATTGTAACACTGCAGAGCTTCAGTCAGTGGCCGATGAGTTTTACTCTGTGTGATCCGAATTTCCATTAAATTTGGAGAAAGGAAGGGATACGGGCCAAGAAAGAACCAATCAAATATCAGAGTGGATACAATTTTTAATATTGTGAGATTCTGACTTTTTTGCCCCATTTTAATTTAACTGATTTCCCAGGTAATAATACATTTGTTTACATTTACAAGATTCTGGCGCAGATCCGAAGTTTGCACATCTAACTGTGGTTTCATAAGATGAATGTTGCGCTCCACTGAGTGCTATTCTAGTTTGGACATGAGTTAATGGAAAAATAATTAAAACTCTTACAGAGCTTTAAACTGAAGAGCGTCTGATCTGTGTTAAGACGACCTCTTGATTACAATTTAAATGTTATAATGAGAAAAAGGCACAACAGGTGATTACCTCTCCGCACGAGGGGCCGACTCAAGAATGACCTTCTTTTGTCCTGATATAAAAGTAATCACAATAATCAGAGTAATAATGATTCATCTGTGTTTTAGTGCTGAGCTCCTTTAAAATATGACCCCATGTTGTGAGCTCACTCACCGTGAGGCAGTTGTGGTTTTGTCTCAGACGTCATAGCGGGTATGAAGTGTCAAACATTGTTACAACAAAGCAGTCACAGCCAGGAGAGTGTCACGTCTCATCAGCCGACAGACAGAGAGCGCAGCAGGCTGAGGAATCATTTGTCTGATTGTGTGGCAGCCAGGAGCAGGACTCAGCCACAATAACAACAGGCCCTGTGGTCAACTCTCCATCGCTTGTTAATAATCCTTCCTATTTTTGACTTTGTGCCTCCTGTACAGTGCACATCAGCCTGCCTGCCATAAGCTCGCAAACAAAACACAAGGAAAAAGTTTTATCCAGGGGAAAAATAGTGACTTTCAGATGGAGTTTGGTGGAGAAATAAGAATATTTTCCCTTTTACTGCAAACTTTATTAAAAACTCAAGAGGATTCAAGCCTCCTTTCATCAGTCGTACGTCTGTCAGCATCACACAAAGCGTCCACTGTCATAATAGAGAAAGATTTAAATGTTGAAATCCTTCATTTCACACAGAGGTAAACAAAACAGGCTGACCTTGAATGGATCTTGAACATCTCTGATGAACAAAGATTAGAGCTGGAAAGATTTTTAAAGGTTTTAAAGGTTCAGATGCTGATATTAAGGAATAAAACATTTCTGATACAGGGCACATTTTAGCAGTGCACAATGGAGGCAAAGCTGACATTATATGTTTGAGTTCGGCTCGGGCCACGTTTCTCGAAGCCCGAGAGAAATTAAACCTTACATGGATTCAGATTTGTGAGTAATAACTCAACCTGAGCCTGATGCAGATAATGTAGCTGCACTGAGTTTGTTTCCCTGTTCCTCAAACATTTACTTATTGCTCATTCCCCCTAATTATAGACATGCATGTAAAATATCAACCCGGCATGTAACTGACTCAATCTGAATAAAATGTAAATATAAATCAGAAAGAAAACAAAGGTTCCCTGGTCCTGACGGGATTTAGATGTTATTTCAAACTCTTTAGATTAGAATACCTTGTAACCTTTCTCCAACCTTTTCAAGCTTTATGAAATCCAAAGATGTCCCTACCAAATTAAGATAAAAAAAAACTATGACTGGATAATAATTGTTCATTTATCAATACATCTTCTGCATGAAAGGGTGAGTGATCAAAGCCAGTCAATCTTTTTTTTTCATTAAAAAAGAACAGAAACTGCTCTGTTGAGCTCATTTGTGTCATTAGTTATGGTCGGCATCATCTCTACTTTCAAAGAGGATTCGAGTGATATCTCGTTCCCTCTCCAACGTGTTTATTCTCGCGGAGCAGAAGGCCTGGCTCGTGCCCGATCCCCCTGCTCTCCGGTTTGTGTGTAGTAAACAGGAGGTAGGTAAGTCTGGTGATTATGACGCTTTTCAGCGATCCAGATTGGGAAGGTTTGGCCCAAAAAAACAGTCAGAAAAGTGTAAAAGCTAGCACCGCCCAACGTCTGGGCAGAAAGGGTGATCAACAGAGCATGGGGTGGGGGGGGCCTGTAAAGAGTCTCTTGTGTCGAGAACGCATTGAAGGGGAAGAGAAATAAATGTGTTTTTGACAAGAGCAAGTGTTAGTCAAACTTTGAGGATGAAAGTCAAACCATTGTTTTTCAATGTATGTTGTTAAAGTGGCGCTCAAAGAAATTGCTTGCATTTAGAACAGGTGCTCTTCCAACCGCTATACATCTCCACCCCTTTTTCTAACTGCTGTGTTTTCCTCTAAAAACCGGCACCTATCATGCACCAGAAAACATCACTTCCCATCACACTCCTCCAGCGTGACGCCCACAGCCTCTCCAGGAGAAGACTTTTAGCATCTTCTCCCACCCACTCAAACACTTGCCCTACAAGTCGCTGGTTTTCTCTTTTTTAAATTGATTTGTTCCACTATACGTCAACAGGGATCACAGCTTTGGCCAGTGAGTGAAACCTTCTTCTCCTGGCCCTGGATCCCACTGACATTGGCCTTGTTATACTCTGACAGAGCTGAATGAATCTTAATGTTTGTTCTCTGCCTATATCATAAAAATAAGTTTGATCCTATAGATGGGACTCATTTGAAAGGGACTTGTTTGTGTCCTCACTGACAGGTGTGCTGTTGAATTTGATTGTTGATGTTTTTGTAGCTGAAACACTTCTTTAGATTCAGGTATTGGAGAAACTACAATGAACTAAAACTGCCAAAGTAAGATCAGGGGAACGTTTCTGCTCGCTGGTGGTTGTGTGTGGGGATTGTAGAGCCTGTTATTATGTTTCCATTAAAATTATATGATAGAAGGTTTCAGCAGATTTGTGAAGCAACACCACCACTACCCACTGCACATTATTTTTTATACAGTCTCTGAGATATACACATGCTATACACATGCTATGCTAATACACATGCTATGCTAACAACACAAGCCATGCTAACTGGCTGTAAGTGTGCAAGAATTTACTGTGACGATAAGAGGATGTGACACAATGGCTTTTTTTTCACTGAGGTGATTTGCAGCGTGAACCCCTGCCTGCACCTGAAATGAGAGCACTTACTGTTCCTCTGTATTCTGATGAGTGGCAGGCAGCATGAAATGCATTTCTGTCTACAGGCGGTGAAACAATCCCCACTTTGTCGAGGCGTATTTAAATACTGATACTCTTTTTTTCCACATATGGTGTCTTTTAAAAAATCTTAGTAATAAAACCAAAAAACACCAAGAAGGTTATAGTTAGTTTCTCAGAATCTTGATTAGGCATATATCGATACTGACATCTAAGAGGATTTGGTGCAAATTCAAATAAAAATCCGGCTCTAGCAGATTTGAAAAGGTTTCTTTCAGGTGTAGGTTTTTTGTCATCAACTGTATGGTAACAGTAAAACCAAAGAAATAACAAGTGGTTACATTTCCAGAACATTACACCATGGTGAATTCTTTCTCCAAGCCAAAGAAGATAAAGTGCAGTAGTGATGTGTTCATGATTGTTTTGCAATGGTTAAATGTTTCACACTTCGCTGTTATGCACTAAAATATGTCTGTAATTGCTTGTTAAAGAGAGTGAAGTTATTTTTTTGCTTGAAGCTTTCTGAGCGTTTCGTGTTTCTGTTTTATGCACCACACAACATGTTTTTTTGTTGACAAACAAGTTACACATCAAATTAAAGCTTAGATTTAGTAATGAAGCAGTGTTTTCTAAAGAGGTATGTTGTTCAATGTTCATTTTGTAAAATTGCCTTGAATAAAACTGGTTTCACATCAAAATAAATAAAAAGCTGCTGCCTACTTTTTACCTCCAACTCACAATGTGTAGCTGTGGCCTTTTAGCGATAAAGCTTGCTTGAATTCACTGTTGGGCCTTGGTTGAGGTTTGCAATCTACTGGGTGACATTGTAGTTTGCAGTATCTTGCTATATTTTGTATTAACTCCTACTTTTTTATTTGTTGAAAAATAAGTGGATGTTAACAGACCTTGTGAATCCGACTCGTCTCTTCTCTTCTGTCTCACCTGTAGTTACGGGGACATGGTGCCAAAAACCATAGCCGGGAAGATCTTCGGCTCCATCTGCTCCCTGAGCGGCGTGCTGGTGATCGCTCTGCCCGTCCCCGTCATCGTCTCCAACTTCAGCCGCATCTACCACCAGAACCAGAGAGCGGACAAACGCCGAGCTCAGAAGGTAACCGTCTACGGCTGCGCCACCTACTCATAGGCCCAGTCGAAGGTTGTGTGCAGGTCACATATGTGTGTGCGCCACAGAGCACGTGCACATGCAAATAACCCTACCATTAAGAGTGCACGCTTTTCAAAACACCAAAGTGGCAGGATTATTAGACATTATCAAGCTAATGAGAGTGAATGGGAGGTTGAAGTGTTAAAAACTCTGGGTGGGTGGATGCTAATGGTTTTGCCTGAAAGACCTTTCAATGGTCTATTTTATATTCATCATTATAATAATGGGACTGGTTACAGAGGACTTTTCTTTTTTTCGCCACAACATGTACAGAGGACACATTTACAAACTTTAAAAAAGGTGATACTGATTAGAGATGAAACGTGTAAGAGCTGGAAATCGTTGTCCTTCAATTGAACCACATTTTAACACCAGACAACACACAGGACATTTGTTGCCCTGCAGACCCACATTAACACACTCTCCTTGTTCACATGCACACACACATTCTCTCTCGCTCTCACACACATTTCAGATCCAAATACCAAATGTTAGCTATCCACTCACCCAGTGAGATTGACCTTCCTGCAGCGCGAGAGAAGAGTGATGTTAAGTTAGAGCAGTGAATCCATAGGGATGTTGGTCTCTGTAATCTGGCAGCACTGGTTCTCATCCAGGTAACTTGACCCACATGTAGCTGAAGCTTGTGAAGCATAGAATCTAGAGAAACTGCTGAGACTCATCCTCCATATAAAACTTGCAGTGATGTGAGAATGTAATTCACTTGTTGACTGGATCCATGAGCCACACAGGTGTAATATTCACATTCAGATACAACATCTAAACAACCATGTCCAACACTGACTGTGTTCTCGCTACAAACTGTTATTTTATATGGATTTTAAGCCTTTTTTTTTAAATTGTCCTCATTCCTTGGCCGTGGTTGTAAAACCTGTCTCAGAACACAACGGGACAGTAAAACTCATCAGTAACACTCCTGCTAATGAAGTCCTTTTAGCGTTAGCGGCTCCTTGGGGCTTACCCGTCCAATTAAATCAGTGAGAGGAGAAACACATAAGCAGCTATCAAGGAGAAATTCATTTACAAAAACATGGTTGGCCTGTTCAATGAAAATGACAAATAATTAACATTTTTAATGCAGCTTTTTCTTTTATACTGTGGTCACGGAAGAGCCTTTCACATGACACATGCATCAGGCCAATATTGGTCCTTCAGTCAGGTACAGACAGTAGACTGGGCAGTGACTGGGTCACAGCATTAACTCAAACTGATTATAGTTGCTGAGAAAGGTGAATTTAGCTGTTTCTAATTTATAATTTATAAACATAACATCCATTTCTTATTGTATTGTAATCTAATTTAATTGTAATGTTTTATTTTTTAGCATTTTAAGGATGTTTGTACTTCTGTTGGCATAAACACCAAGATTCAAGCCAACATGGATAAGAACCTCACATTTTACACATTTTAACATTTACAATCCAACATCTGATACTGATAATGTATCGGTCTTTATATATATATATATTAAATTATTTATGGAAAAGAGGGGAACAAGAAGATATGTATATTACTCCTATACATCTGTTCTTCCTTCCTCTGTTACCTCCTTTCTGTTCTCCCTCTGTGTTCATTTTACGGTTTAATTATTTCATTTATTACAAATTAAATAAATGTAAAAGTCAACGAATGAAACCTGATATGTCGAACTTGGATATAGAAAATATACAATTTTTTGGGTAAAATTTAAAATGTAATCATGAATGCACACCTTTTATGCATTGTATGCTCTATAAAGTAAAAATTAGCATTTCAGGAAACATAAAAGCCGACCAATCAAGCTCTAGCGTCAATACAAAAGTAGCTTTTAAGCATTTTTAATCAAGATCCAGAAGAGATGGAATGTATGAGTGGAATACATGAATGAATTCATGTTGGTATGAATTCATACAAACAAAAATAACTGTATAGAAAGGTGCATTTTATGCTGCGATTGGAAATATAATGGTTGGTTGCAGCTCTAAATACTCTAAACACTATAATCTCCTTGCACAGAGGGAAAGCTTTTCCCATCCAGGAGAGTGTGGCACGTTTTGCAGGTGCACATTAAACCTGTCGCTCAGTGAGCAGGAGGAGCTGCTTTGCTCGACGGCTCTGTGTAATTTTCTGTTCTTACTGGGTATTTATCTAGTAATTATCCCATATACAAAAGGTTATTAAGTCAGCAACACATTAACCGTGCACGTGTGAGTTACTTTTATTCACTGATTCACAAAACCCCCGCTACTATTTCCATATGTGGTCTTTGTTTTTCCCTACATAACGATGCTGAGAACAGAAAGACATTTAACCCTGTTCCGCTGTTCTTCCTCCCTCCGTTACTTCCTTTCTGCTCGTCTTCTCTTCCTCCCTGGGTGTCATCCCTCTTCATGCTCCTCTAATAACAGGCTGCTCCAGGCTCCCATTACACTTACGTAGACATCTGGGGATTTGAATGTACAAAACTTTCCTCTCATGTCCCCGTCGCATCTTCCCAGAGAATCTAAATTGACGCTTTAGCAATAGTTGTCCCCTATACTAAATCCTCTAGTGTGTGTCTCTTCAGAGTGGAGTACAGTGTCTCCTCTTCATGTTCAGTCACCCACAGAGCCTCAGGAACCCCCAGATCTAATGTGCCTAATTCCCTGATAAGGCAACCCCCCCCCCCTCCCCCGAAGGAGACGACGGGTCTCTTTTTTATTCCCGCACAAATCAGCGGTGAGGCAGACTCGCCAACAGGGCGTCGCCGCGTCGGTGAGATTTGCGGAAGTAAATGGACTGAGGTCACACTCGTAATGGGACAGTAAAGTCAAGTGGAACCACACTGAGAAATGGCAGGTTTGACGAGTAGGGGGTAAAAAGCGGGGAAAAAGAATTTGGACTTGAGGTCAAAACAAGGCGATGGAAGCAGGAAGAGAAAAGACAGACAAGAGGGAAAAGAGAGGAGGAGGACGCAGAGGAGACAGTCGCAGGAGGGAGAAGTGACAGAGGCTGATTGGGGGTAAAGGAAAGAAAGAATAAAGAGGAAAAGGTCTCTATGTGAAGTAGTTTCAAGGCTCACTTGTCTGAGGAGAGTGAACATTTTGTGCCTTTTTCCCTGGACTGCTGCACACTGGCTGTCTCACTGTACGACAGAGGGCCATGTTCGAGCACAATGACTTGATTTGCTCATTCAACCAAGAAACCAAAGATGAGAAAGTCACATTATGAGAATCCATTATCACCAGAGATAGAGATGGACAGAGTGTAACTTTAGTTAGAAAAAGCAGTTTACATCAGAGAATTTTCTCAACCCATGAAATATCTCTTCTTTTACCTTTAGAGATGAGCTCTGAAAAATGCACTTTGGATTTTAAAGTAAAATGCTAACATATTCCTGTCATCATTCCGTGAAAGAATATCCTACTTTCCATGCTAATGTAAATAGACAGCATTTAAATCATTACCTCTTTGAAGGAGGTTGTGTTTTCAGCCCTGTGTGTCTCTTTATCAGCAGGACTACGCAAAAACTATTGAAAGGATTTCCTTGAAATGTGTCAGAAAGACGAGACGTGGGCCGAGAAAGAACCCTTTAATTTGTAACGCAGATCCACACAGTGTGGAGAGATAGGGAGAGCAAAAGCAAACTGCTTTGACATTTACACCAATTTTCATGGATCCATCAGTGTGTGCAATTTGCCTTCATTGAATATAAGGGTACTCATCCTTGTGTCATTATAGTCAAGCTTTTTCTTTAAGTGTCAAAACCATGACACACTATAGAGCACATACCTGCACCGAGGCTCAATGGTCCTCCTTTAATTCAATCAAGCTGCACCGAATATCACACTGAAAGATTTAAGTCCTGTAAATATGGCAGATTTTTTAAGTCAACACCCATTAGATATTCCCGGAGAAAAAAGTGCAAAAAAAAGCTTATCTTGCAATGTCAAAGGAAGTGATTAAAAAAAAAACGAATTTGCAGCAAAATGTGGATGACCCGCATCGCATCCTTTCAACAAGATTCTGAAGACTAACCTTCTTGGCAGAGTTAATAAGCTGAAACAGTTAAGGAGTTATAAATGTTTACAAAATTGGTTATCCTACAAAACATTAAACAAATTGAACACGTCGCTGAAGAAATAAACTCTAAAATGTCATATTTACGCTACTAACCACCAAACAAATGGACAGCGGTGGGAACACAACCTGCTTGGCGGGGGTAATTAGTATTTGGAGGTCATGAAAAGCTGTGAGGGATCAGCCTGATTTGTAGTCGACAGCCTACGTGATGGTATTTCAGCTCTAAAATGGAAACTGTAGAGCTCAGTCAGTGATAAATAACTTTCTCGGCTAATATTGATCCTCCTGTGAAACCTTCATGAGCCATTTGGGGAGTTGATCTTAAATCATTGTGACTTGAAACCTGCCTCAATACTTTGAACGTGATTAAACTTGACTCGGTCGCAACTCTTGATTCAGAAAAAGTCAGTATTGCATCAGTTCAGAATGCGGTTAAAAAATAAAGGTTTCCGAGACAAGACCTGGGCTGAACGTCGGTGCAACCAGTTGCTCCTGAACTTGCACAATTAGATCTCCCGTCATGTCTTTGGGTCGAGTCGAGTCTTTGATCAATACGAAAATCAGGCAGCTCATAACAGCGTTTTCACTTTTTACCTTATTCAATCTTTAACGAGAGCTGTGCCGACAGGTTCCCCTTCCTCTCTCCACTTCACATACCGCACACGTCCATCCACAGTCGTTATTATTACATCTCCGTCTCTGGCTTTTCACACATTCGCAGGTATTTCTGAAGCGTCCGAGCTAATTCCATTACTTTTGATGCACGCCTCGGAAGCCGATATTGCTCCACAGGTCTCATGTTTCTCAAATGCATTTATAGGGGAGAGAGGAAGCGGTGGGACAAGGTTAAAGACGTCTCTCATCTTACTCGTCCAGAAGCACTTGAGGCCGAGCTATATCACGTACACTCATCCTAACATGCTCCTGATATTGAGAATGATTTCTCTTTCATTTCCCGCTTGTCTCTCTCTGTGTCCTTCACTCCGTTCTGTTCTCATATTTATATTATTAAAGGGTCTATCATTTGTCTATTGCTTCTCAGAAAGGTGAATGAACATTATGTCCAAAAGTTTTAAAAAGGGTAATTTACTCTTTTTTATTGAAAAAACTGTTCAGCCTCTAATGGGCAGAATACGCACTAATGCAGAAAACCATCCATTTGCTGTGTGCCTGGTTTCAGTGTATTAATCTATGTTTCAGTTTAAAACTTCAGTGTCTTTTAAAGAGATCAGTTGGTCAGGTTTAACCGAGGGGTCATGGAACATGTTTCAAGATCCTTCATTATTTATTTGGATCCTTGATTTGAATTTGTTATAGTCTTGCTGGGGTCTATATAAAATAATTATTTAAAAAAAAAACTGCAGCAGGGTAAAATAACATGGCATTAATGGAACAGGAGGCGATAGTCAAAATGAAAAAGCAGAAATTAATATAGAGAAACTTGTCGGAAGACACAGTGTGGGTCATAAATATTTGTGCTGAAAACTTTCTGTAATGAAAACAATCTGGCATATTTAGGGGACTGGTATTTATGAGTAGGTACAATAAATAAAAATCAGTGTCTAGTGACTTAGAATGTGTTTTCCTAGCGGACTGTTTGGCCTTGTCTAAGACATGTATTGTAGTTTGATCACTGTCTAATCTGACACTTGGCAAAGTGTTGTTTTGTCTATTTGGTATGAGACACTAGAAGAATGTCCACTGCAGGTTTCTTTTCTTCAAGGTGAAATCCTCAGATGTCTTTTGTCCAACGGTCTAAAGCTTCAAAAGATGGGAACCAGCGTTAAAGATGTGATTCTGAACAAAATGTGATTCCAAACAAAAGCTGAAAGGAAGTTTGATATTTTTTTCTACCTGTTTTGTACTTTTGGCTCTCCTTCATCCTTTGGAAAAAAGCAAAAATCCTGTGATATTATAGGTAATTTTGATCAACTTGTGTTTCGGTACGACACAAATCCAGGTCGATAGAGAAATACATCACACAAGAGTTTGGTGTAGAAGAACCCGTCTAACCTGCACAAAACTAAAACTT
Source organism: Limanda limanda (assembly GCF_963576545.1). NCBI lineage: Eukaryota > Metazoa > Chordata > Actinopteri > Pleuronectiformes > Pleuronectidae > Limanda > Limanda limanda. Next base: position 3,742,149 of record NC_083639.1, read on the forward strand.
GAACCCAATTCGACACCTTTGGGAGAAACGGGAATACAAATTGCGAGTCGGACCCTATCGCACAACACCGCCACTGCTCTGATGGCGGAATGGGATCAATTGCAGCCTGCAGCCAGGTTACAAAATCTTGTTGAAAGATTTCCCAGAAGAGTGGAGGCAGTTCCAGCAGCACATTAATGCCCATGGTTGGGGAATTGAGTGTTTGACAATCACATATGGGCTCACTGTTTTGGTGTCAACATATTATCGCCCATCTATTGAATGTTGTCGGGTAATATTTCAGGCCCGAATCCAGTCAACAGCCTCTGTCCCGAGATTATCAATGCAGGCAAGAAACTCAAATGAAAAACACAGAAAATGGAAGAAAGCTCAGAAATGCAACAAACAAAATACAATAACAGACAGAAAAATCTCTCTGTAGTTCCAATCTCATGCATTAAAGAACAATTTGTGGTGGGAAGAGTAGTACAGTACTAGCAGAGATGACTACTACACAGTTTGGGTGATGAGTTGGCAGATTTTCACCATTAAATAACAGGTTAGTCATCTTCTGTGACCTCCCGCCCACCCAGTCTAACCTCTTCTTCTTCTTCTTCCCACGCCCAGAAAGCCAGGCTGGCCAGGATAAGAATAGCCAAGTCCAGCAGCGCCAACGCCTTCATCCAGAGCAAACGCAACGGGCTGATCAACGAGCTGCTGGAGCTGACGGTGAGACACACCTCTGACCCTCTGCACCAGCAACAGCAAAGTGGGCGAGATGATTACCAGGAAGTAATTTCAAATGTGTTCATTAAAAATGACATGACATGAAATCCAGCATGAGAGATTGTCAAATTGTTCCTTGTCAAACACCCATCCACTAATTATTTCAGCTCACTGCTACTCAATAAGGTGGAAGCAGCAACATCACAACAGTACAGCGCACAAACACACACACCAGTATCTGCACACACACACACACACACATACAAAATGACAAACGATTACTGCCATAATTAACAGAGGGATAATTAAAAAATTATTTAGAGGCAATGAAAGAGCAGCAGAGGCTGGAGCCATTACGATCTTGTTGTTGTACGGGCCAGGGATGAAACATAGATGGAAGCAGAGGAGTTCTGTGTGGGTGTTATCAGCGTAATCACACTAAGTTCTTTACCTGGAAATCTTTCAGTCCTAGACTTGCTTTAATCCGAGTAGGTGAAAGTGGCAATTGCAGACACCAGATATTGTTTCTACTGTTGTTTTCTTGCTGAGATGCTTTGGGTAATAATTACACTATTAGTGCATTAGAAGAGGCTGGAGCCAAACGTCAGAGCTCCCCCAGTGAACAGTGAGGCAGTGCAGGGCATGACCACTAGAGTGTGGGTCAGGCCACTATTTTCTGTCTGAACCCAACCGAGGGAGAGAAATGTTACCGAGCTTCACCCGAACATGAAAGGCATCCTGCTTTCATCTGAAACCCGACCTGAGCCTGACAAAAGGGTAAAAGTAGATAGATCAGCCATTGTGACTGAACTAAACCCGACCCTGATATCATTTTAAAATGTTAAACCGTACAGTGAAAGCACGCTTTGGGGAAAGTGTTGACCGAATTAACTGAAATTAGCTAAATTAAGTCGTTTGAAGTTATAAATGTCGATACTTAGGTGACTTTAGAGATTAGCTTTAACGTAGTTTTAAACTTTTGGGGGGGACAGGGCTAGCTTTACCCCTAATTCAGGTTTACGCTATAGGCTAAGCTAATTACATCCTATTAGCACACATTAAAGCCAATCTTATAACCCAACTCTCTGCTTCCAAATATCTATTACTTCAGATTTCATGTTGTTCTTCGTATGTTCATCAACCATCCTCCACTGTTCTTCTTCAACTTTTACTCCTCTCTTCTTTTTTATTTTTTTATTTGTCCACACCATGAAAAAATGTGTTTGGTAATGCATGAGCAAATTGCCTATATCCTTCCCATGCATTCCATCACTCCTGCTTTCAGTCCCCCCCCCCCTTGCAGATGGTTACTAAAACCCATTTGGATCTAATCGAGTCCAGTGTGAAGGCTCATGGGTGTCTGGAAGTGGTTAGAATTATCATATAAATGCCATCTGTGAGTTCTGAGTGACCCCCATCCCTCTGCGTCCCTGTGATGAGGCTGCCAGCGTCATGGCACATCAAATTATGGTGGTGTCACTGCTGTCAGTCAGTCGCTCGCACTGCGTGGGTCTGCGGTGGGAGTGAGTGGGTAAATTTGACAAAGTGAGTGTCCCTCTCATTGCCTATAGTTGAATTAGAAGTTTACTGCGGGTCTTTTTCAGTTTTTCATGCTGGTCGACCGCCCACGCCTTCGACAGCTCCTCATTTGATACCCAGATCGCAGGCTCATTATCATAGAGGGTGATTGATTGATCATCAATTCCAATGTCTCTCATCTGGGTTCTGTTTATAAAATGTTCACCTTTCACTTAAGAGTGACAGGATTTCCTGTTCCAGACTGCCCACGTCACCGATTTGTTTCCAGTAATTCAAACAGGTCTGGTGTTAGACTCTCTGGCAGAAAAATAACCCTTGAGATCTTTGTCGGACAGGGCAGGTTCCTGTGTTAGGAACCAGAAAATGGCAGTAAATCAACACAGCTATAGGAATGAGTGATATGGATAAAATCCTCTAGTATTACACTTTCTGGAAGATTGGTCGACAAACTGTTGATTGAGGAAAGTGTTTGTCACCAACACAGAAAATGACATGATTGACCATCACATAACAAGTCGAACTACAGGAATAACAACTCTTAAATTGAACCCAGTGAAGTCAGTAGTGAAATGGAAATTCAGTCTAGTGAAAATGTTTGTATCTTTTTTTAAACAGCACCCTTTTTTCCAGAGCATCAGAGCGTTCATCACGTTCAGGATATTGTCCTATGATATTACCTATTTCTCATTTAAAAAATACATTTTATGACTTTTCTCATTACTGAAAAAGTCTCATCATCAAGGTTCCTGTCCCGTTGTGGGTACTTCTACAAATCAAAGAGCAGGACAGATGAATGACAGTATTTGATTTTTAAGGCGCACACTGACGTTTCAAACATCCGTCAGCTGAACACCGTTGATCCAGGACTGAATATTACAAAGTTTTAATTTCTCCCGGGAGTTGCTTTTAATTTAAGTCACAGATCTGCCTGTGAAACTTGTTTTGAAAAAGAAAAACCTCCCTGGATGGTTGGAAATCTTGTTAAAACTGTCAGGCTGCTGTGAAGCCTAAAAAGACACGAGTCATCATGAGAGAGGAAGCTGTCCTTTGTTTAACTCACCACAAAAAGATCTTACAGAAGAGAAGGAACAGAAAAGTAAAGATGGTGGATCTGTAATTGAGGTGGTAATGTGAGAACATGAAATACACTGCTCAATAAAATTAAAGGAACACTTTGAAAACACATCAGATCTCATTGTGAAAAAAAAACGGTTCGGCATGACCACCAAACCGGTCATGCTGAACGATGTTCAGCATAGCGTTCTCCTTGGCTTCTCCAGACCCTTTCACGTCTATCACAGGTGCTCAGGGTGAACCTGCTCTCATCTGTGAAAAGCACAGGGCGCCAGTGGCGGACATGCCAATCCTGGTGTTCTATAGCAAATGCCAATCGAACTCCACGGTGCTGGGCAGTGAGCACAGGGCACACTGCAGGACGTCGCGCCCTGAGGCAACCCTCATGAAGTCTGTTTCTGACTGTTTGGGCAGAGACATTCACACCAGTGGCCTGCTGGAGGTCATTCTGTAGGGCTCGGGCAGAGCTCAACCTGTTCCTCCTTGCACAAAGCAGCAGATATCGGTCCTGCTGATGGGTTGAGGACCTTCTACGGCCCTGTCCAGCTCTCCTAGAGTAACTGCCTGTCTTCTGGAATCTCCTCCATGTTCTGGAGATTATGCTGGGAGACACATCAAATCTCCTTGCAACGGCACGCATGGATGTGCCATCCTGGAGGAGTTGGACAATCTGTGCAACTTCTGTAGGGTTAAGAAATCGCCTCATGCTCCCAGTAGAGATAATGAGTCTAGCTAAAGCCAACACTAATGGAAAATCAGTCGAAGTGATCAAGAGGAAGAAACTTGAAATGGCCTCCACATGCAAAACCACTCCTATTTTGGGGGTTGTCTCATTGTTGCCCCTCTAGTGCACCTGTTGTTAATTCCATCAACACCAATGCAGCTGAAACTGATTAACAACCCCCTCTGCTACTTAACTGACCAGATAATTATCAAAAAGTGCAATTGAATTCATGCCATAGCCTGATAAAAAAGTGTTCCTTTAATTTTTTTGAGCAGTGTAGTTTTGGATACAGACTATTTGATGAAGTTCTTTGATTATTGTCACTGGTTGAGCCACAAACATCCACACTTTTAAATATTTTGTCTATATATTAGAAACTTAAAAATGTCCATAATGAATTAATGAATTATAAAAGTACATAGAATGTGCCGTGACAGGTTTTATCCATATTCACTTACATTAGAATAAAGATTCTCGTACCTTGGCTCAAATTACAGATCAGCTTCGTTTCCCTCATGATGAAGAACTGAGCCTCAGTCTCTAGATGAAGGAAATATCTCTGATGGCGTCTTTGCCAGAGGGTAAATCCACACATTGAGACATCAGAGGGCGTAGTGTTCTCCTGCTTACATCTCTCTATTGTTCCTGTGTGTGGAATCTGAATGATGAGTCCTTGGGCTGGATCGCCTCCTATCCGAATCCTTTGAGGCACAATGTGCACTGCGGGGAGAGAATTAATTTGTTTTCAGTTTTCATGTTATTTGGCAGTTGTGATTACTTGGAGACGAAGCTTAGCCCGAGATTTGAAACCAAGTCCCATTTGGAGAAAAAAAAGAAAGAAGGGCTCCATAAGTTTTTGTCTCGGTTTTTCCTCAACTCTGCTGTTTTTCCTCTTTCTGAAGCTCAGACATCAATAACTGCTCAGCTGCCTGCAGCGTTAAATATCACTCAGTGGTACCTACTCAGAGGATAAGTAAGAGCTGGCAACATCACATTTTGAAAATGTATATATTAAGTTAAAATAAACCGTGAGAGGAGGTCACTTGGGGCTTGCTTACCAAACCAAAGGTGATAACAGAGCTAATGACACAAGAGAGGACCCACAGAGGAAATGTATTGTAAACAAAGCACTTGCCTCTGCAGGCCCAAGGCCGAGAGATCGATTCACACCAAGCAGAGATGTGGTCTGTAATGTAAGTAATTGGCCAGTAAATTATTTGAAAGCCAACAACAGGAGTCGCTGGCTACCTGCTCGTAATGGGAATGAGAGTGAAATCAACAAGCATGAAGCAAGAGAGTTCGGCAGAAAATGAGGCACATGAGGCGAAAGAGGAAATCACATCACTGAGTTTTCATTACTGATGTTCAGATTCCTCAGTAAGTAGCACAGAGGGGATTCAGGAACATGTTTATATGCACCAAGTTATCCACGTCCACAAAGTTACTGAGGACGCCAACAGTGTCCTGACTAATCTGTGTGTGTGTGTGTGTGTGTGTGTGTGTGTGTGTGTGTGTGTGTGTGTGTGTGTGTGTGTGTGTGTGTGTGTGTGTGTGTGTGTGTGTGTGTGTGTGTGTGTGTCTGTGGCTGTCTCTGTGTGTCTCTGTGTGTTTGTGTCTATGTGTGTGTGTCTATGTGTGTGTCTCTGTGTGTTTGTGTCTCTGTGTGTGTGTCAGGGTACAGACGAAGATGAGCAGAAGCTGGCTAAGTCCATGTCTCTGTTAGAGAGCCAACACCACCACCTGCTGCACTGTCTGGAGAAAACCACCGTGAGTGCACATGACTACAGTCACAAAACTTTTACCTGGATATTGTGTGTTTGTATGTAAATAATTACACATTCATTCATAGCGGTATACAATAAATATGTAGTTATCTTCATTTAAGAATTGCACCATTATAAAAAACATTTCTTATCACTCCGAACATCCACACTTTTCTCACCCTGCAGCTCCCAAATCCTCCATCACATCTCACATTCTCCAGGGAGTTTAATTACACCGACAGATGTTGATCTCACTTCACGAGGTTCACAAGCCAGTTTGACACATTCCACTTATAAACAGTTTTTAATCCGCACACAGGGATTCAGTGAATCTGCCCTGCAGTCAAATAAATTAAATTGTCTTGAATGTTTATCAGTATTTAAATGATTATTCTAGGATTAGGTTATTATTATAATCACTATTAATAACCTGGCGCAGTCTATTTATTTGTAGAATTTGATGGATTACTCCGGGGATCGAGTCCCTTGTGTCTGTCTTTTATTTACAGCTCGTTGTCCTCTCTTCTTCCTCCCTCTCTCCTTTTCTCTCCATAATCCGTCGTCCCAGGCTCATGCGTTTGTGGACGAGCTGATCTACGAGCAGAACTGTTTGGACACGTCACTGCAGACGTACCCCTCACCCAGCCCCTCCACCTCCACCTCCAGCCACGACAGCTCGGCCGGCACCTGCTGTGGCCGCCGGGCAAAGAGAAGCACTGCTCTGCCCAACGCCAGCACGCCCATGACACGCCACGGCCCCCTGCAGGAGCTCAGCGCCATCCACATGCAGTGCAGTGACGCTCCATCGCACCCGGCCAGGTGAAGTTCAACAGCAGAAACACACACAGGATCAGGAGATTGGTAACTTAATGATACCGAATTTGTGAGAGAGGTAAAAGCTAAATATTTTCCACTTTGAGGATCAGTTAAATATGGTGAATGACATTCGGTCCCCTTAAAAAAATAAGATCTAAGACCTGAAAGCTTGTCTTGTTGCCAAGGTGTTGTCTTTTCAATTCATTGTTGTAACATCAAATAGCTCTGAATGTCTACTCCCAGGTTTTAGCCGTGGATTTCACCAGTCCTTTCAAAAGAGATAAACCAACATGAAGAACAGAGAACTGTCTTTTGGAGAAAAGCAAAAACCATTTGAAGCTGGGAAAAGAGGGAACATGAATCAGAGCCCTTTCAAAAATCATTCAACATGCAAAGATGTGGAATTACTAGAAAAAGACAGACTCACTCAGCACAGAGCAATTATCCTCCAAGGCCCAGCAGTCCTCTAAGCACGTCCATTCATGCATCGTCTTGTTTGAAAAGCGCTTTGAGTCGTCATCAAGATAGAAAATATATAAACACACCTGTACCTGGGATTTTTTAGATACGTTTCCATACAACGACAGGAAGTGGCGATGCGTCATTCATCATCATTGACAGTTTATGAGCATTTATATACCAGCGGTGCTCTAGTGGTTTGAATTTGATGTGACCATGGAAAATTCTGACTCAATGTAAAGTTTCTTTCCTCTTCAGTCGTTCGACCCTCAACCAGAAAACCAGCGACAGAGGCCGGATCAACTGCAAAAGCGGCCGGATCACCACGGCGATCATCAGCCTCCCGACACCGCCGGCTCTGAGCCCTGACGGAGACGGACTCCACGGGCACAGGAGGCCACCACCTGGTCACCCTGCGGCCCCGGGCATCCAGACCATCCAGACCACAACGAGCTCAGCTGGCTGCCACATCGTGAAAGTCTCTGCTCTGTGACTGTGCACAGCGGGAGAACAGTGAAGATGAAGAGGAGGAGGAGGAGGAGGAAGCAGATTCTACGACAACAATGGACGCATCATGTCCCGTTTCACAGGGTCAACAGGAAGGTGACTGTCCTCCAGGGGCGTCACGGGTTGGACGGCTGATGTGGAGACATTACTGTGGCAGAGGATTGTAAATATGAGCACAGAGAATCACGCTCTCATCCTGTTTGTACTGTAGATACGGACTGAACCGCTGCATTTCTAATAGTTTCTAACAGCAGGACCGATGTTTCACTGCAGGTACTGAGGACGATTCAGACGCTCCACAGATTCACAGTCAATTTAAAGTGTGAAATAGTGACTTCTAAATGTGCTTGAAGCAAGAAGAAGAAAGGTGTTTAATTGAATTTGATCCGTCTTGTTTGTGTTTTGTGTTTTTGTCTTTTGACGAGAAAACTGAAATCAAAAACTGTTTCCTTCGCAGTGTCCTTTGAAAAACTCTGATGCCAACATCACATCGCTGGATTCAATGTGTGAGACTGAAAAGTGTATTTTTTAATTCATGTTTGAAATTAATATGTGGTTATTACACCGAGGCTGAAAGTAAATGTTTAATTGCTTTGTGTTTAAATTCCTGACTGGAGATTAACAGAGGAAGGGAGCGGAAACAGGAAAAAGTTTTCGCGCTGAGGAGAAACAAGAAAGTGATTCTCAACCTGATGGTTGATGAAAAAAAGTGACTGTTTGAAGTTTTCATTGAAGGATGCATCCAGAATTATTCTACATTTTTCCTACTGACGGCAAATCACATGAAAATAACCAAAATCAAGGGTCCCTCAAATCTTTTTGCTTCCTCGTTCCGGCCCCTTCATGCTGACACAAATCATACATTTCTGCAACTGCGTCACAAATTGATAGAACCACAGGCTAACTGTAATTTTTAGCAAATATTACAAAAACAAGAGGAAGTTGAGGCCATTTCAAGATCTGGATTAAATAGAAAACCGTGTCCATGTTTATCAGAAAGGAGGAACATGTCAGAACGTTGATGCTCCAGCATATGTTTCAAAGAGTGTGTGTCAAACCTTTGCAAAGTGAGATATCATCAATATAATAGTCTTTGGACAAAGGTCTATGGCCCGAATCAGTTTATCAGGCTGAAACTTTTAGGATCAGTTCGTTGGTTTCGTTCTTTTCCTGGGATTTGTTGACAATAAGAAATACACACAATACCTTTCTCCTTTAAAGAAATTAAATACATGCAGTATTTTCTACTATATGATCCTGTTTGTGTGAATGCAACTGGTGCTGTTTGTTCTGTGGAAAAATCTAAAGCTGCAACTCCTCATGCTGCCTCCACTCGGCAAGGATCGAAGGCCGAGAAGGAAAATGAAACGCAAAAAAATCACAATGTGTATTTATCTTGAGCGTGAGTGGACATTTTGGGGCCTGGAAGCCAAAATGCAGAGCACCACTGTGATATCAAAAAAACACCAGAGGAAACAGTTCATGTTCAACTTCAACGGAAACTGAGAGTCTTCACTTGAAGCTGGTTAAGAAATGGAGGGAAATGGTTAAATATGCAAATGTGGAAATAGTTCTTGGCGCCCAGTCACTGTCTAGAAATTTCTCTTTCCTGCCTTTTTAACCTTAAACACACATTGATCCGGAGCTTTCTGAGCCATGCAAGTTCCAAAACAAATCGTCTGGTGTTTCTTTCGGTGCCCAGTTATATACATTGTCTTTATTTGAACCATTTTGTCTCTCAACTCAATTTGATCCTCATAGAAAAGACTGAATGAAGTGACATTTTAGATTGAACACATGTTTCCTCTATTAAATAATTGACCTGTTTTTTACAGTTCGAAACAGCTAAACAAATTTTAAATGTGTTTTTCGCGTCTTTAAAATTACATTAGTAAAGAATTGCCAAAGTGTAGAAATGTGTAAATAAGTCGGTTTGATAAAATAATCCCAAGTTACGGTCCACAGAACGTTCCGCACATTTCTTAGATAGAAGACCTGTATAATAAATAATAATGGCTTCTGAGCAAATTCCAGTTATGATGAAAACAGCTGAAAGGAACAGAAAAAACTAGTGGGTGGTTCATTACTTGGGATTAATTTGTCAGAGTTTGTTTACTAAAATAAATATGAAATATTTTGTTTGAAATATTTAATATTCTCTCAAACACTCAAAAGAGTTGCCGGATAACAAGAATCTTTATCATAAAAATCTGATTAGAAATAATCAGAACCCTGGTTTATGGCCTTACTCCTGCGTGAACCTGTTATTTGCACCCCCGCTACGTGTCCCTCATTTGACGCTGTCAGATGCTTGGTGTGGGATAGTTTGTTTGCTGTGAATCTCTGTATTGAATAAACAATGGGTTTATTTGTCCCCTTTAAAAAAAAGAAAAAGCTATAATTTCCCTTCATGTGTACTTGGATCATGGAAGTGAAGTCGTTTTTTGCTGTATCCGTAAACTTTGTGTTGCGTTTCTGTATTTTGTCATGTTTGAAAACCGAGGTGAAAGTATTGTTGTGCCAAACTTTTCCATCCTCTGTGAGTTGTCGTACTTTCTCTGCTGCTATTTAAAAAAATGACAAACCCTTTAGATAATTTTCCTCTCTATGTTATTGCTGAAAATAAAGAGCGTCTGCTCAGGCCTGGTGTTCATAACATGGATCTGCACAACAGGATCACTGACCACCATCATGCTCCTATGGTTTTTTGAAGAAGACACTCCACTGACACCAGTTTGATACGATGTTAACTCTTCATCGTACAATGGACTTGACTTCGAAGAGAATTGTGGGGGATCACTTTTTTTAAAAGTCTTGGCGTTGCTGTTGTCGTTGTTTCTTATCTTTTTATCCTGTTGAACTGAGCTTTTCTGTCTGTTTGCTGTGTGTTCAGTATTCTGTCAGTTTGTTTGTTACCACTATCAAGTGTCAGATGGAAATTAAAACCTGCCACAGAAAATCAAGTGTCATTGATGTCTTCACACTGAGAAAATGTTCTTGTTTTTTAAACTAGAGCCAAACCGATATGGATTTTGGGGCCTGATAACAAAACTAACGAAGGTAAAAATGATTATGATACTTAAAAAATGGCCTATGAGGTAGTTAACCCCTTAAATAAAGAAATGTAATTAGTCTTGATATTTTACAGTTATATTATAAACTTTTTAATAGATAACTATAGTTACAAGGAAAAACACAAATACACAAAAAAAATATAGAATTGAATAACAAGAATATTTACAATTTGTTTAACCTAAAATGTAAATATTCATGCGCATATTTTCTGCATTGTTGTCTATTTTGTAAAATAAATATCTTCAAATTGGGAAAAGAAAACGTAGATATCTTTGTGTCTGTGAAAGGCTCATATTAGTATTTTTATAAGTCAGGCAGGCTGGAAGTTCAAATCAAATCTGTTTCGAGGAAATACTGTCAGATGAGAGGACAATTATTTCAAAATGGTGCTGAGTGATTTTGTGCAGCTCTTCCACAAAGTTGAAGGATTACAAGAAACATTTATTCATAAATCGTCACTCTGACGGATTAATTTTCAAACCCAACGCTGCAACATTAAAAGTCAAGTGTTCTGTTAAAGTTTAAGGTCTCAAACCTGCTTTCTTAAGAGGCTTTAAATACAGAGACTAATTACAAATTCAAATTCGTATCCATCATACGGATACGAATTCGTATCCATCATACAACAAATTCGTATCCATCATACGGTTCCATCAGAGAGGCGTCTGATTGGTTCCACTTTCATTCTGCAGCATGACAGTGACTGCAAACACAGCAAGAGTCTTAGAGAACAATTAAGAAACTGTCTCCGTTTACTGCAGCTTGTAAACTGATGAATAACAAACTAATCCTGGTGTTATTTTTAAATCAAGCCCCCGTTTCTAGAGAGTGGCTGAAACATGTGATGTTCACATTCCTACAAAATTGCTTTTTGTTGCACCATCATGTCCCATATTTAAAAATATCTCTAAATGTCACATTCTTCAGACGTTCCAGTTTTAAAAGCACAACTCTGCCTGCACATGCGCACCTTCCACACTAGATGGCAGTATAGCTCAACATATTTGACTGTCCAGTATATGGCAAAACTTACTAATATACATCTTCCACAAACCATTGTTACATATGTTATTATCTTATCTAATTACATATTTTATTAGGAAAGTAACTTTATTCAGTGTTTATACCAAACTTTTGTGTTTATAAACTTTATTTTCCAGTGTTTTTCTTCTAGAAAACACAGTTTCACTTTGACCTTTTTCTTTATTTTATCTTCTTCTCTCTTAAAAAATGAAATATGATTTATGATATAAATTTATAATCACTCGATCCCACTTACTTACAAACTTTTGATATAATTTTGTTTGCTGACTTTATATTATGATCATCAATATGAAACAAAAGCCAAACCATAGCCAACAAATGAGGAAACTTGAAGAATCAAACAAAAGCAGCATTGAAATACTGTAACACAATGTGATGAACAAAATCTGAGGCAGGTTGTGTTTCTGACACAACACCTTCTCCTCACGTGTTTCACCATCAGGTCGCCTCATACGTTTGTGACGATCCCTGACAACTTATTACTTGATATTAGTTGCTGCCGGATGTCATCACACAGAAAAGCTGGATGACTCAAACACTGCAAGACAAACCCACGCATCAAAGTGCTTCACAGATTAGTTTCATTGTTGGAGGGAAAATGACTCACGCAGCGAAATAGAGACATTTGTAAAGAAACTTTCCACCAAGGTACCTTTCATCTCTGTAGTTTGCAGTACTCAATAACTAACAAAATTATATTTTTTAAAACTGTAGAGAAAAGACACAAACATTTTTTTGTTTCAGTAAAATATCACATATTTTTTCAGATCGTATACAGATTTGAGACTGAAATGCTTGAAACTGTGAAATCTTTTGTGTGTATATCAGCTGAGGGAGAAATATGTTTTTTATATTTTGTGCAGACACAAGCTGACATCCCAAGGACAACAAACCAAGTCATCACCAACTGAGAACAGAAAAAGTGAAATGATAAAGATTTAATTTAACAACCTTGAATTTTCATAAATCTGAAATGAGTATTAACACGTTCACCTTTTTCCTTTCAAGGAAATGTAACCTCCCCCACTTCAAAGCACTTTTAAAGCTCAGTGAAAAGCTTCCAGATGATGCTGAGAGCAGCAGCACGTCTCTCAATCAGACGAGAAGGTCACATGTCAGTCTGCTGCTCGCTGACACCTTAACAAGCTCTTATCTTTCACTCTCTCTGCCCTTACTCACCTCACATTCTGCTGTTTGTCTTATTAATCTGTAGTTCTTACTTCAGGGTCAGAAACTTTAGTTCTGTTTCTAGTCCCTTTGAGTAATAGTCTGACTAATTAGTAAATATTCTGTACGTTGAATGTTCAGTAGAAACTTAAACACAGTAGAGTGAACATAAAGAATGAGTGAGCCTCACAAACTACTGCAGGAAAGATGAAATGTAGCTGCAAGAGCCAAACCACAACACTTCATACCTAGAATCATGGCCTCTTCCTCCTCCTCCTCCTCCTCCTCCTCCTCTTCCTCCTCCTCCTCCTCCTCCTCCTCCTCCTCCTCCTCCTCCTCCTCCTCCTCCTCCTCCTCCTCCTCCTCCTCCTCTTTCAGCCATCAAGTAGGAAAAACATCCACAATCTACCTAAATACAGTCATTAAGGAATATGCAAACAATATTACCATCATCAATCTAAAAGTACATTAATAAAGTCTCATTTTGCGTTATTTTCACTCAAAACTCTGCATTTGAAGTTTATTATTTATTATTTACATACAATGAAGCTGCAGTGACACATCTTGGGCTATAGATGGCATCGTCCTAACATCTCTACCTACCCAAAGACTATTTTACCTATTATTATTATTATTATTTATTCATATATTTTACTAGAGGTCAATTATTTAGATGTGGTACCACACATGTCCTTCACAAAAACAAACCAGTATAACTGCTGTGTTCAGCTTATGGAAACTGATAATATAATTATAAACGTAACCTCCAATTCCCCTCAGTTTTAAGGTTTTAGGTGAAACCGGATGTAACTCTCATCGTATTGAGAAGATCGCTGTGATACACGGAGGAGGAAATAGAGGAATAAAGGAAACATGAGTTGTTCCATCAATTCATTGATGCAGGTGAATACAATGAACAGTTTTATAATTACCCTCTTTCATTCTTTCCGTTTCTATTCCTTTATTTTTATGTTTTCAATATGGAAAATATTCTAAGGCTGTAAAGAATGTGAATGAACTGGGCCACAAAAATAATCCTCATTAATCCATTGATTAATACTGATTTCATTCAGTCACTGTGATTCCATAAAATGTCACATAATCATGAAACAACCTCATAGAACGTTTTCGAATGTCCTGTTTTTTTCACTAACAGTCAAATATAGAAACATATTTAATCTTTAACATAGAAGACAATAACAAAACCAACAATTATTAACGTATGAGGAGCTAAAACAGTGTATTATTCATGTTTTGCTTCTAAATGATTTTAAATCAATCACCCACATGTTGCATGATTAGTTTTCTGCCATTTGACAAATCAATTAAACGTCTATAATAATGAATAAAACATAAAACTGCAACTTCAGACAGGATTTAATGTTTGACTGGTAACATTATCACAAGCAGGAGGTAATAATTCTGAGTTATTTCCTTCTTCTCACGCCTCCCGTTCGCATGTCTTCTATCTGCCTCTGTTTATGGAGTGATAGATGTTTCTGTATGGTGTTAAATGTAAGTTCAGGACACGGATGTGGTTCTATTTCATATTTCACACACGAGGGAGGACAGTCATCACGCAGACACGCAGACATTACATCATCTACTGTTTCTTCTCAAACCTGAAATCTTGATGTCTCATTCAGTTACAACAGAGACAGACACAGCCGGACCATCAATAAGACTGATGCATCATATAAATGAACTTTAAACAAACTGACTGGTATGAATTACTTTGCACAAACATCAGGTTTTACGTTTTTCTTCTTAGTGAATCATTTTGGAAATATCGGCTGCTGATAAAGAAACTGGACTGATGTAAAACAGATGATATTCGTCTCTATCCTCAACTTCAAATGAACAATTTCATTACTCCCCAAACCTCTGGCTCATAAAAGTGAAGTGATGCACATGTAGGTCCGAGGGGAAAACTCCAAAACAAACCTGCAGCACATTTTTATAATCAGAGGTTTAGGTTTAATCTCCATTGTTGATTTTTCTGTGACAGGACGAATCTGCAGCAACCAAAATACAGCACGAGTCCTAACACCACACAAAGAGCGGCTTCATTACAGGAACAATTGTGTTTAGTCGTTGCTTGGACTTCAGTGTAGCAGACAAGTCACAACACTGAGTCATGGAGAGGATTAGGATTCTCTCTGTCTGCAGTGATTAAGACAGTTTCTGTTGCTGCATGTGACGCCTACGATTCAGCGCCGAGTGATCGGAGGAGGCATTTGTAATAATCCACAGTGTGTTAACGCCGACAGCTGCATGGGAGGAAGAGGACACATGCACGAGAAGCAGCTGCAGGTCGAAGTAAAATTAGGGACAAAATCGTGAGGCAGCACCATCGAGAGAGCTGGTTTCAAACTGGATTTATCAGGGTGTAAACACTGGGTTCCTGTGGTTGTTTTCAGAATGCACACACGAGCAAAGACCTTGACACGGCCTGGTTCCAAATCCTGAATATTTCTGTTTTGTAGGATTAGTTAATGACTAAATTCAGCAAACAAATTAATAAGATAATAAGTTGCATCAGTTCAGAGTCTGACAATGAAAAACTCTGATAACCTGGGTGTGGTTTTCATCAAACTTGTGATTGACAACATCAGGCGACGACCACACAACTGTTACGAGTCAGATTCAAATGTTGCAGAGTCCTGATTGGTGCAGGGAACATTATGAAACCACCTTTCTCCGAGGGGAACACGCCCACTTCAAACCAGTGAGAGGAGAAGTGACGAAACAGCACCGACAGGAAACTGTGAAATAACAACACAACAGTGTAACTTTGAAAGCAAATACTGAGGAAATCACAGACAACAGACCCGATATTACAGCTTCCAGATGACAGGAGCAGGTCAGAGGTCAACAAGCTTCCTGAGGTCGTCCCTGGTCTGGCAGCGAGGAAGAAGATGAAGAGTAGGAGATTATTATGGTGCACTATGGACTGTTCATAAATTATATAAAGTATAAAGTATAAAGTATTTTCTGTCGCTGTCACCTCACAGCAAAAAAGTTCTTGATTCAAATCCCAGTTTGGACGGGGTCTCTCCCAGTGGAGTTTGCATGCTCTCCCAGTGTGTGGGTTTCCTACAGATACTCTTGCCTCCTCAATCGGTACAAAGACACAGATTGGAGTTGGGTTCATTGGAGACTTTAAATTGACTGCGAGTGTTGTTTCTAATCTGTGGCCCTGTGATTCGCTGGCGACCTGTCCAGGGTCGGGGCCCCCCCCTCACTCCCACAATGTCAGCCGGGGTTGAGTTTGATATGATACTGATGCATCCCATGCCATCAAATATAAAACTTGAGAAATATCAACATACATTTCCAAAAAAAAACATTTTAACGTTTGACAGATGGTTGTCTAATGCAGAAATTCAAAAACTTTGAAATAAATGGTTTAAATCTGCTAAATTCTGCCTTAAATCAGGAAGCAGTTGTTAAAAGAAAAAACAGACAAACATTAGAAATCTGACCAGACATTTAATGTGAACTTTTAGTGTTTGAACATATGATGTGATATGGAGACATTGTGGTTAGAACTTTGTCTTTAAATTAAATACTCACAGTAAAAAGCATCACATTTTCTTTAATGTGAGCATTTCATCGGGATCTTTTCTAAACAACAATGCCACCTTCAGTTTCCCTGATCTCTTCATTTTATGTGTTTGGAAACTTCACACACAAACCTCTCAGAAATCTTAAATCTGTTTTCGGAGTGAGGGAGAAGTAAACATCTTCCATCTTGTATATATGCGACGCTTCCTTCCGTGGCTAATAACGTTTTATATCCGGGTCACACAACAAAAGCCTGTGGCTCAGGTGTTTCCTCTGTGGCCTCAGCAGAGAAGGAAACTGTCCCCATGGCTCCTCGGGACACATCTGTCTTCATTTAGAAACATCCTCCATAAACTTCCTCCCTCGTGTTGAAGCCATTCTTCTTCAGTGTGACTTACAGAACAGAACATTTGACTTTAATTCTTTATGCTCTTTTTAAAAGCCCAAACTGTTTGATGTTTGAGTTTTAAATTCCAGCTGTGTCAGACTTTCTCTTTATACATTATGGGGAAATCTTTAGAAGCTGCGTGTGCACAAATCTGCTCCTTCCAGACAAAAAAATGATGCATCCACGTTTTCGTCCTGGTTGGAATGGGATCCGGTGTGGTCTGTCCCGAGAAGCTCTGCTCATTGGAGGAAATTGGATATGGGCAACGTAAGCGCTCGTCTTGAATGAGAAAACAGCAGAGGAACCCACACACACAGGCAGACTGACACAAGCCACTGACTCACACACACACACACACGGACCCAGTCTGTGGACGCAGCCACAACAAGGAGCACATTATCATTTTTTTTTTGGAGTAAACACGTTTTCGTCATCAGGAGCTTGTTTTTATTTATTCCAGCCTTTTGCGTCATTACGAGCCGAGCGCGCATTCCTCAGCAGGATTTGCGCATCTCCAACTGCGGGCTCGTGGTTTCTTCGCTGTTTCAGATTTGTTCTTTCTGCCCGAGAGGAAGCTTCCACACATCGGGGATGCTCGAGCTGAGCCTGGCGACGCGTTCCATCTGAAGTCCTCCTGTTTTCAACCAGGGCAGAAATCAGAGAGATGGAACAGCAGCAGCTCTCCAAGCCAGAGAGCAAAAACATGGACGCGTGTCTGAGGCGACTGAAGCAAGAAGTGGTATGTTTCTATTAAATCCACTTTTATTAATATATCAACAATATGATTAACCACTTTATTAACGTCTGTTGTTAAATGATCTGCAGATGTTTTAGGGTAAATTGGCACGCGTCAGGGCGCACGGACACAAAAATGCATTCAATCATTAAATATACATTTCACTCTCATATCAGATGAGTCGTTTTCTTTGCATTTTCCTTTTCATTAGATTCTTCCATGTTCCTGACTGTATCACAGTTGTACTCTCAGCTGGGGGGGTTTACATCGGATGTTTTAATCGCATTAATCTCCAGCTTTGGACCAGAGACATGTGCACATTCAGTATCCTCCCGCTCCTCCCCCTCCTCCTCCACACATCTGGGGCAGATGTTTTAAGCTTAATGAGCTCTTCCTCTACTAAACTGTGCTGTTTGAGTCTGGCTGTACAGCTTCCTAAAGTAGATCCACATATTGTTGAGGTTTGTTGTAGTTGATATAAATCATGTGTTGCAGTAGATGTGAGCTCTTGGCTGCCACCGGAGAGAGAGTGAAACAGCCACTCAAGAGTTTCATCACATTATTCTGCCCCAAATGAATTTGTCAGTCTCCCTCCTCTAATGTGCTCACATCTCGTTCCCCCCCGTGATAAACACATTGGTTTGATGGTGGCAATTTTAGATTCCCACTCCTCACCTCATCCCCCTCTTTGAAATGTAAAAACTAAATCTGGAGGCTGCTGCTGCACCGTGCACCCAAATCATTTGGCAGGGACACGTTGTATAGACCCATTTTCAAAGGAGCCTTTGACTGGCACAGATTTCATTTGGAACCATCTTCAAAGCAGCCACAGATTCCCTTTTCCTCCCTCTTTCTATCCATAGCCACAGAAAAAGCATCATCGCACGGCGGCGTGTTTTGCTACATAATCTGCTCTGTGACTTCTTGATTCACGGCTCCAAATTAGCCACACGTCTGTGAAGTGGCACTCGTGACGATTCCAGGGGAGCGGACGATGATGCCAGGCAGACGTGTTGCGTTGTAGCTGCCAAATCACAGTTTGGTAACATAATAGAAAAGAGTGTGGTGCCACGCCGGGGATCAGTCAGGAGGAGCAGTGAGCAGATGCCATGGTTCTAAACAGCCGAGGCCGTCTCCCCCTGCCCGGGACCATGTGGGATGCAATCTGTCGTTCAGAAAACGAAGGGTGTCTAAGCCAAGGTTGTCACTTTTCTTTGCACTGAGTCTCATCCAGTGCTCAGTGGAGATCGGGTAAACCGGCTCCATCTGCAGCACAGACATCACAAACATCTGATAACTGACTTGCAGCTGCTAGGATGAGTCGAGGGGCTCTTCAGTATCACTTGAAACTATGATTCAAAGACTAAATTGTAGTACTAAAAGGACTCAAGCCGTTGTTTTGTATATTCTGGACCATTTAGACTGATCACACAAACCTTAAACAACAGGAAATCAGATTGTAATTCATGTGTTTTAGACATTTTTGAGCATTTTCCCAATATCAATATCAAGTCTCCTTTAATTTTTATCAAACTGACCTTGTCGTGCACCATGAAGCAGCTGGAGTGCAGCTTGATTTGACTTCACTACGTTACCACGCTGCCACTGTGACGGAGATTTACACGGACGTGATGCTCGAGTCCATTTCTCAAGTAGCACGACTAAGTGCCCGAGCTGCCACTTCATTTTACTTCTTTATTATTCAGCCTGACGCTATGTTTAAGTTTTGCATTTTCTTTCAGAACAGGTTTTTTTTTTGCCTCGACCGATCAGTGGTGACAGTCAAATCAGACCAACGTCACTTTTTAGGATAATTTTCTTTAGGGTGATTTTACTGAAACCAAAGTGTCAAATCTTGTGTTGTGTTTGAGAAGTGAAAGTGTACATGATGTTTTTCTTTTATGTGTTTCAGTGTTTATAGTATTATAAAGATGCGAGTGTGGCATTCAAAGACTGCGCAAAAGTAAAATACATCTGTAAACTCACACTAGACGCCGCTAAAAACCAAATGCACCATCAGCTTTAAAAGAATAGCAGTGCTTTATGAAAGTGAGAATAGTGTGTAGGGGGTCTGAGCGGTTGGAGAGATATGTGTGTGAGTGGGGGGTGGGGGGTCTAGTGTGTGTGTGTGGTGTAGTGTTAGGTCACGCTTGAACATTTGACCCTTGACCTGACAAGATCTCCGGGCTATTTCTCCTTTCTGCTGACCACATCCGACGCAGCAGTGACACTAAAACTCAAACCTGACCGATTCGTTTTCAGGGTCAGGAATTCTGCATCGTTTTTCATCTTCCTTTAGCTGAAGACAGTTTCTCAACAGGCTGTTAGCCTCCACATTCGTTCCTTTACCATAGAAATCCTGAGGTTTGTGTGTATAATGGCCACAGTGAAATATGTCTTGGCTCATGCGTGACTCATTATTCGTACAGACGGACGGACAAAGTCTTTCCTGCCGGCTTCGTGTCGGAGGTACAAACACTGACTTGCCGCTGACTCACCTTCGCTAAATGCAGGTTTCACACCTGCTCAGCAGCGTCATTCCAGACACTGAAGCATAAATCAGAGCTTTTCATATCGTCACTGACGAAACTGATTTTACAAGCATCACCCTCTTTTATCCCTTTCACACCTGAGGCCTTTTCGTCTGTCATCGTGGAATTCAACACCAAAGACGACAGACCTGAGGTCAGCATATCTGAGAAAACACGCCGAGAAGTTAGTCAGTGAGTCAACGTGGAATTTTCTTTGGTGCTTTTATGGCACGAGATCAGAAAAAGTGTACACAACACAGAGCGGTGGTTTGACTTGAGGCTCGTTTGTTTTGTGCGTCCCTCACGTCTCCTGTTCTCCAACCTGCCCTTCCTTCCCCTCGGCTAAACTTGGCCCGACTCTCAGTGGCAGCTGTGGGGTTTCAGCGTGGGTGATGGAGCCACAAACCTCTTGCAAAGCTTCTTTTTCATTGTGGCAACGTGCACATAAGCTGTTGTATCGCGGTTCACACAATGGAAAATGAAATCACTGCCCGAGACGACACAAAGAGCAGATTTATTTTGGGATATATTGTTTCTAAACACAACAGAGTGGTTTAGTCCGTTGCCGTGACCACACATGTGGCCCCTGCTGGTTCGTTTATCCTCTGTTTGCCTTCACTGAGGTAAAATATGAGATTCATTTCTCATGGGTGCTGCTCTCACTGGGGTTTAGGTCAATATTGTGGCTTCCTAGGGTTCTTTAAATTACCTTTTGTTTCAAGGTTTCTGTTTTGTTTGAGGGTAAAAGAATCTGGAAATGTTTTACATCCAATATTGGAAAAGTTAAGTGAGTGTTGGGCCACTTTCAGGCAGTGGAACATGCTGTAAACAGAATATTTCCAAACTAGTGTAATGATCGTGTTATACAGATTCTGTTTTACTCAGTAATCACAGTAACTTTAGGTTGTGGTTGTTTTTCTGACCATCTGCATATGCAAGATCATTTTCACTCTCAATTTATCTCCACTTTGGTCTCCACCCACTCTGGTTGATAACATTGTCACATTTGGTGCCTGTAGTGACTGGAAACACATAAATAAAACTGAATAACAAAACAACGAGCTGAAAGGCAATACACTGTGGAGTAGAAAACTGAAGATTTGGATGATTTCATCATATCCAACAACCTCTCACTTTATTCAATATAGTGATGAGGATTGTGTACTTAAATAAAGCCTGAACTACAAAACCCTCTGGATTCCAAGCTGAACAGCTCAATAATAAACTTGATAAATAATTTTCACACAGCATGAGTTTGCCAATACAATGTTTTATAGCCGCACAGACACATTGACCTGTATAGACTGTATTAACTCATGCTGCACAGCAATCACACACATTGTGATTTTACAGTATCTGCAAGTATCTGCAAAAGGAACGTCACATAAGACGCTACAACTGCAGAACTGGCCGAACACTTTGCCCAAACGCAAGGTGCTGACGTCAACTGCTGCGTTATCAAGTATCAATCTGACAATTAGTGCTTTCAGAGAAGATTTACAGCAGCGAAGAACACAGACCGAGTCCCAGACTGTCTCCAAATATCGTCTGCCAAAGATGACGATATGGATCCTTATCATCCTGCGTCTCCCACAGCAGCATCGTTTACGTGATGGCGTAGATGAGCTTCAGCAGGAAACGAGCTATTAAACCACCTGCCATCTCTCAAAAGGTCATCAGGGAGTCTTTAGCCTGGCAGTAGGTCACTGACACAAATATATCACTGTATCTCTGAGATATGGTTTTAAACGGATGTAGAATGGCTGGATTCAGTGAGGTTTCTTTAGATCCAGTCCTCTGAGAGGATCCATTATACTGTTCAGTTCAACATGTCTGACAGTCAGAGTCATTAGACGCAGCCTATTGAACAATAAGTGTAAATTCTGTCTATTCTGTAATGTCTATGGTTATCGATCACTTTCTTTCCTTGACCATTATTCACACTTGTTCAGCTCTTGAACGTGACCCTGAGGACCACAGCTTCACCACACAAGCTCTTTCATCAAAGAGGCATTTCACCGCCTCGTGCACAGTAATTCATTTCTCTCAGTGGCTGCTGCACAGCTTTATTGGCCTGTTGATCACGACCCGGTGGCTGTGCACTGCGGTCTGTGGCCTGTCCAGCACTGAAGTCACAGAAACCCTCTCTGTATCCCCCGGACAGAGACCCCTGTTCCTGTCCTTGACCCACACAGCCCACCATTCACTTTTAATTAGGGGTGGAGGAGGTGGGAGGGTGGAGTTCACGTCGCTGCTCCTGCTGCTGCTGCTGGCCAGCTCCCTCTAAACAGGAAGACCTTTTGGGCCTGATAACCTTGGCCTCAGTGTTTTCTCCGCCTCTAGCAACGGGCAAACAACAACAGTGAATAACCTGCATTTCATCACCAGAATAGAGCAGCGGTTTGTTTTAGATATTTTTATTTTCCACCTAATAAGCCAGCCAATGTGCATGAGCGAGCACAACATGCACACACACACACACACACACACACACACACACACACACACACACACACACACACACACACACACACACACACACACACACACACACACACACACACACACACACACACACAGACACACTGACTTCACTGAAGCGAGGCGAGTCTGGACATGTGTGTGGACGTGTGAGAGCAGCGTATTTGCGCAGTGACTTTATTTTTCCTAGCGAATGCGAGGGAGGTGATATCAGCGTTGAGAGCCGGATCTCACCAGACAGCAGAGAAGAGACATTTATTTATTTATACTTTGTGGTATTTAATTCACTCGCATGCATATTGAACGGGCTGTGGATGCATCTTTACACAAGATGGATCTTGACACGAGGATATAAAATAAAGAATCAACAATCAACTCTTTTTTTTGCCTTTTAATTAAAATGTCCAGAACTTTTTAATAACCCTCCATTCAGCATCAGGTCGAGACCGTCGGCCATTGTGCTTTGATTTTGACGCATTCATTCTTTAATTGGCAATTATGTCTGGTTGGCTGGCGTCACCGCAACCATATGAAGAAGAAAAACTAAAGGGGGGGAGGGAGGGGGGTTGGACAGTCCCAGTATGTCTCTCTTTTATTCATTCAACAGATTTTCATTTTGCTAGCTTTGTTAGAATCATCTTTTTATAGAAAGACACGCTTGATGGATTAAATGGCCATAAACCTTGAAGGCTTTGGTTCAAGAGGAAAAGATTTAGTTTAACTTCAAAAGACTGGGTTAATGATGCAGCCTTTCCCCCGGAGCCCCAGTGTCAGCCCAGTTCTCTTATTTAATTTGATCAGACAGACATTTTTTCCTCTTTTTCTCTTGGTTAAGACCTCTCGGTGCTCGTGTCATTTCAGCGTCTCTGTCCTAATGAGGCTCTCGGCTGTTTCACACGTTAAATGAGACGTCTCAGGATGAACAGAATCTGTGTCTGAGCTGCAAACCGCTGGGTGATGTTAGTTTGAACACAGTGAGCGTGAGGCAGAGCCAGGGTTGAAAAGGTTGACGTATCTGGGCCACAAAGTTCAGCCCTGAAATGGCAGCGCCTGGAGTCAGTCGGCAGGGTAAAGGTGCAATAATGGGATTTAGTTTACTACTGTTCCTCTGTTCCCCCAGGAGGCAATATGAATTATTAACGTCGTCTTAGAATAGAAATGCTAGTAAACAACTCAGTGTGTTTTAAATAACCTGTGGGAGGAGCTTGCGTTAAGCGCTAAATCAGGGCGTTTTTTTGGTTAGCATGTGCAAACAGGTACGGGCTCAGGCTGCATGAAAAGGGTCTGTTTGGGGGGATATTATTACAAAAACGAATTTAATACTTAAATGGTGCAGATTTCAGCAGCGGCTCAGAGTGCGGTAAATCCCTCAGATGATCCCGAAGCCTCTGTGTGTGAGGACGTGTCGATAACACACAAGTCATCCCAGCTTCAGACTTGTTGACCTTTGATGTGCAGCAAAGAAAACCATAATTATGCCCTTTTTTTCCCCGGCCTCTCTCTCCCAGGGTGCAGACAATTACAGCTAATGAAGTCAGCCATATTTGGAAGGCACCACGACAAGAGACAACCTGATTGTGCTAATTACACGTACCTTCTCCGGCTAATTTGGAGAGCCACCGGGAAGCTCTTTTGTTCCGAGCATGTGCACTGATAGGTTTATTATCTAATCTCAGAGGCTATTGACGCCCCCCCACCCTGCACCTACTCAGCTTTATGTTACTGATGAGCCAAGTGTTTTAACCCTGAGGTTTACTGTTGATGGTGCAGCGTATTGGAAAAGTGTCACGGTTCTGCACAGGCCAAGTTAAATAGCCTGCGAGTGAAAAAAAAGAAGATTAGCCGTGAGCCATTTAAATGATGAATTAAGCAATTTATCAAAGCAGAAAGTCAAACGTTCTCCCACACAAGCCTCTTTGATTTAATGTTTTCTGCTTTTCTGTTTCTTATCATTCACCTCCGCCAACGAGGTGAATGAGCCAATAATTTAGTCTGTTGGTTTGATGGAAGGCTGTTGTATGGGTTTGGAAAGAAAGAAACCTTTAATTTTAATTCAGATCTGGATTGGGCTGCAGATTTTTTTTCCACTTTCCATTTAACATTTTCGTTGATTTCTTAGAAAATATTTAAGGATCTTGATAAAAAAAATATATTAGACATGTTTATGGGACTGATAGTTATAGGTTTGTTCAATCTGGTACAGATCCAAATGAAAATCCAGATCTAGTGAATTTAAATGTAATGTCATGAGGGGACTGGGGCCTAAACTTAGTGAAGGTATATGTGCTTTACTCACTTTTAGTTTAAGCGTGTTCAAAAAAGAAGTTTTTAGACATCACAATGGGCTGTGAACAATTGTAATTAAAAATATCGTATAGCCTCCTAAGATACAAATATAAATCAATAAAGATTTAAACTCTTAGACATAGAAAAATAATATTATAAAAGTTATTGGTTTTTTTTAGACCCAAACTAAGACTAGGAAATTATGCTCATGGTTCAGAAGATTCAACATTTTACCAAAAGAGTCTGTACATTGAACAACAGTCACAGGTTGGACAAAGATATTTGATTTCTTTGAAAATGGTAAACATTTGCCTTTTTTTATGCAGCTCAAGGATTTACCTTTCTATAACATTTGTTTATTTTCCCAGAAAGCACTTGTTCTCTAACAACCCTACCTTCTCTCACGGTGCTTATGGGACTCTTTGTTTGCGATGCTATCCTGCCAGTTGTCAGACTGAGCTACTTTTCCCACCCGGGGGGGGGGGCAACACAATCACTGCTCCCCCAAGATTAAGTATCACAGCCTGGTGATACACCTATCTCTCCAGCCCCTCATGTGTTCTTATGGTGTCATCCATAATTGAATCCATCAACAGTTTTCTCTCCGACATCTAAACATATGGCGAGGGATCCCCCCCACCTCCTCCCTTCCTCCCTCCCTCCCTCCCTCCGTCCCTGCTCATCCGGCTGACTCTCACCAGCCCTCTCACTATCTCCCCTCTCATTGTTCAGTCTCGTTCCGCCTGAGTAAACTGCGCCCCCCCCTCCCCTTCCACCTTCCTGCCGCCATTTGGGGATTATGGTCTAGACGGGCCACGCTGATTGGCTGTCACACCCAGCGGTGTCTCCCGATTGGAGAGGGATACATATAGGGGCAGGCAGACTGCTCGGTTTGAAAGGTGAGAGATGGTGACAGGCCCTTAGAGGTGCACACTAGCAACAACAGAGAGACACACAGGGACATCTATACCACTGCTTCATAGAAGGTAAGGTGTGGTGGTTTTATTTAGAGTAATTTCATATTTCTTGGTTTTCAGTTTTTTTTCCCCCAGGAAGTTTATTTTTATTAAAATTGTTGTTTCTTCTCACAGTTGCTTATATTTGCATTAATATATTTATATATATATATTATTTGTGTATAGTTGACAGTTGCTGTGGTGTGAATGTTCTGGCTTGTTCTGATTTATATGGAAAAGACATTGTAATCCTATACTCTAGATGAGCTTTACAAGTTTCTCTCACAACCTGACACTGTTCTTCGCTCGTCTTTCTCCAGTTTCTTATGAAAAGGGAAAAAAGGGGGTACGCCTCTTGTCAGGTTTATTCTTTATTAATTTTTTTTACCATAAAAAATGTGCACGTTTTTGAATGTTAGAGGATAAACCTGTTGTATTAAGAGCACAGAGTCAAAGTCTGGGTCACGGTGTGCAGGGATTCAGGCCTGCGAGTTGTAGGTCAGGATGTTGCCTCTGGGCTTTCTGTCTGCCTTCAGGAGGAGACGGTTAGTCAGGTCACATGACGCGGGCTCTTGAACAGATGAGAGCGGAAAGAGAGGAGGCAGAGGAGGAGGAAGATAAAAGAGTGTGTGATTACTGCTGCACAGAGGAAAGTACGAGTGACGACAAAAAGCTCGGAGGAGAAAGCAAATTTCCAGTGAATTCAAGTGGAAGGATAGGAAAAAACACTTGAAAGAGAAAGAGTGGGGAGAGAAGAAGCGACCCGATCGTCTGTTTTACAGCTGCCACGGGTCGGATCCTGTCTCATGCGCTGGCCATATGGGACCCTGGCCTGTCATCCAAAACTAGGTCACATGACCCATAATTAAAACACAAGGTGCAGCATGAAAAACACGAGGGGGGACGAAAGACAAAAAACATTTATGTAATCTACTGTGACTTCTACTCATTTACACATTTTGAATGCTTCTAATAATGTCAGCTAATGGTGCGTAATTAGAATCTGCGCGGGTGCCAAGATAAACGATGAATAAGAGTGGGGATAAATCTTTGATGGATGAGATGTCTGCTGCAGGAGTCAAATGATTTAACTGATGAGCTCTACAAGCTCCTTTATCGTTAAGCTCAAGTTCACATTTGCTGATTTCTATCCCTCATCTCATCATTGTTCTCTCTGTCTCCCCGCAGCTGTCCATGAAAGAAGCCGGTGATGGCCTCCACGCTCAGATGAATTCCATGATGGGAGCCCTCCAGGAACTCAAGCTCCTCCAGGTTCAGACAGCTCTCGACAACCTCGACATCTCAGGTCGGGCTATCAACCGAGGGATGCCACATCCAGCTCCATCAGCTGCTCCTAACGCATCAGCTGCAGCAACTCCAGCTTCAGAAACGGATAACGTGTCCTGCTTTAGCCAGAGCCTGCCAGTAGAGCCCAGCCCAAGTCCAATGTCAAGTCCAAGGATGTCTCTGGAGAGCAGAAACACCTTCAGCAGGGCTGGCCCAAGCAGAAGCAGCATGGGAACCTCATCTTCTTCCGTATCCAGTCTGCAGAGTGAGGGTGAGAGAAACTTAATAACAGCAAGAAATGAGAATGACCTTGAGTCAGTACCCAAACGTTGGTCAGGATACATGGCCCCCCAAGTGGACTTCTACGGACCAACGGTGGGAAACCCCCCACCAGAGCCCTACCCTCAACCACAGGCTCAGGCTCATGCTCAGGCCAAGGCTCAGAGAGTGGATCTGCCTGGCATCCTGTACAGCCTCTCCAGGGAGGGCCCTTCACTAGACAGCGACTACTCCCGGGACAGCACAGATGATCCCAGCGACTGGACCTCCTCGCTCATGAGCCGCAGCCGCAACCGTCAACCGCTAGTGCTGGGAGACAACGTCTTCGCCGACCTAGTGGGTAACTGGTTGGACCTGCCCGAGATGGAGAGGGAGGAGGTGGAAGAAGAGGAGAGGAGGAAGAGGAGAGAGGAGAGGACAGCAGATGGTGAAGCAGACAGACCGGACACCCCAGCTCATCCTCTCCGCCTCAGCCGCTCGCAGGAGATCTGCAGGAAGTTCTCGCTCACCACGAACATCTTCAAGAAGTTCCTGCGCAGCGTTCGGCCCGACAGGGACAAGCTGCTCAAGGAGAGGCCGGGCTGGATGGCTCCCGAGCAGCCAGAGGACGACCTCTTCAAAAGACCCAAAAAAGTGGTTCCTAAGAATTCCAAAGGCAGCTTCTACCTGCCGTTCTGGGCGAACGGACAGCAGGGCAAAGGCCGGGCCTGTCCACTTCAAGCAGAAGCAGAGAGGAACCAACAACATCACTTCCCCCACTTTTGCCAACAGCCATTTGCAGGGATTTATTTAGACAGGAGACAGCCAGAGACTGGTCTGGACAAAATGCAGCCCTTGTTTGACTACAACACAGCTGTGTGGGTCTGAGAGTCTCAGGCCAACTCAGCGCCAATGAGGCCAGACCGAGTGAGTGACAGGTGCTGGGGAGAATTGGCTGAGCGGGTGCGGAATGAATGAATGACTGAACAGACAACTGCGAATCTTGGATACAGTTATCTTCCAAAATTGAACCGTTGAACTTCACGTCCGCAACATGACTCTTCTGCGACTGAGAGATTATCAGGGCAACACTTTGTCTGACAATCCTCAAAACCTCAACCTTGTTTGCTGTGTATGTGTGAGCATGTGAGTGTGAGCTGGAGCGCGACTGAAACAGAGAGAAAGACTTTTATGCAAGTTTTGTATTATTCAATGTTTTTCATGTGTGTGTGCATGAATGACTGGTTCTTAAAAGACGGTACGCGGAGAAGACATCTTTCTCAGAATGTCGCCTCAATACAGTTCTTTATAAAAGACGTCCACAGACTTTCACTCCTAAGCTACAGGACACATGCCCATATCTCACTTCTTTGCATCTATGAATAGAAACGCCAACTGTTATATTGCATGGTTACTGTTTTTATAGTTGATGCTACAAACAGCTGTTACTGAACGCACTGCCACTGAACACACTCCCTTTTGTTTCCAAACCTCGGAAACTCAGGTTAAACTCATCCCGTCGGTCTCGCTCACTTTGCTCAGGGATTGAATGCAACACAGGAGGAAGCTCTGGAACACTGCCACATTTATATGGGGTTTATACACAGTGTAGATGAGTCTTCCTTCATTTCATTTAACCCAGTAAGAAAAAAACAGCAACACAGTGCATGCCTCGTCCTAAGATTGATCATTCAACTTGGAGAGTTTGTGATCAGCAGAGTTGTGCTCGCTGTCATTTTTAGAAACGTTTATTCTCGCCGCAGTGGAGGCGCAGCACATTGTGCGTTAACTGTCAGTCCACTTGGTTTTGTTACGCAGAGAGAGGGGGGGTGAAGATGTCACAGCCAACCACGAGTACCGACTGACAGCCATCTGGTACAAGGACATTATGTAAAGCTTGTTCCGCCAAACGCGGGAAGAAGACGCAGAACAGTTACAGTTAATCCCGAAGCTCTGCAGATGAACTGAACTACAGTGATTGTGTTACAGACTGTAGATACAAAGGTGAAGACAGTTCAGGGCTGGAACAGTGATGAGACGGTTGAGACTGGAGGTTAAGATCCACTGTCTCCTTCTAAATAAATGTACAGAACATTGTACATATTTGCCATCAAGCATCCGGCAGCAATAACAGACACTTTTACGGAAATAACTGATCGCATGATTTTCATTATTCTGCACAGATAAATGTGTGTTACAGTTACATTACAGTTGTTACATGACACATGAACAAAGCCAACACACTTGTACTCAAACCACAGACTGACGAGTTCATCTCTAACCTACAATTTATATTCTGTTGTATCATAATAATCTGTTTCAGTGCTTCTTTCATTTCGAGCAGTTTCATAACAGTTAAAAACAAACTTCCTCCATGAGTTCATATAAAATTCAGGATTCCCTCAGGTTTACAGATGACACTGCCCGCTCTCACTCTGAAACGCTTGTTTTTATTGAGGACCACTGTTATGCAAGGACAATCCGATACCACATTATATTGTAATTTAAAACAGAGAGTCCAATTCACTCAAGTTTCAAATGTGATGCTGGACCAATCAACTTAGTCTGAGGGGATTAGGCTTTGGGTCTTTCTAGTGTCTTGGCCAGTCAATCCATATGGTGTTGTCTAAGTATTCAGGTCAATACATACAACATATTCAGAGGGTCCAACACACACACACACACACACACACACACACACACAGTTTCTGCTGGGTCAGTTGTGCCATGAGACACAGTCTGAGATAACTTATTACACGGTATGTGTATGTAAACAAGACATTTATTTCTTCCTATTTACGTGTGTTTTACAGCACTGTTGTTGATATCTTTTTCATCAGGGTTCTGCGAACCTTCGGTAGTGATTCTGTGTCATGTGCACTGTAAAACTGACTCTTTGTTAATTAAATGTGTTTTCAGAAAGAAATGTCACTGTTTGTCTTGTGTTAATGTTTTTTTATATGTGAAACAACTTGTAAGTTGTTCTGTTGTGAAACTGAACCTTCACATCAGGCATCTGGAAAATGGAATCCAGATAAAAAAAAACAGGCTGGGCAACATGTTCATTTGGACATGGTTTTAAACCATTGAAAAAACATATAAATTGTTGCTTCCTTACTAAATCCATATTATCTCAGCCACACATTGGTGGTAGTTCCAGGTTTCTAGGTCTTTTTGTAACCCTACAGCAACACCTACAAAAACACACCCACATATACCCATCTTAATCAAGATCCATGAATTACTTCCTATGAAAATTACACAACAATGCTTATATTATAATCCTAGAGCAACTGATAGAAAGAGATCCCTGGATATCCTGTTTGCCTGCAGCTGCTCCAAAAATGAACGATTTCCTTCTTGGCCAATGTCCCACCCTTCCACCAAGTTTCATGGAAAAGCCGCTCAGTAGTTTACGTAATGTTAGTTTGTGTAATCCTGCATAATCCAGAAAAACACACCAACAAACAAAAACAGACAGCGGCCAAAACAACACTTCTTTGGCAGAGGTAATAAAAAAATAATCTTGATATGCACAATTACGCAAATTCACATGTCAGTTTAATGTCCAATGCACAAACCAAATCATTTTTTGGGTTAAAATCAATTAAAAAGTTAGTTAATATTTCTTCAACCTTTTAGTTGATTTGTAGTTTAGCACAAAAACTAAATAATTTCCAGACAGAAAGGAAACATAACAGACGCTGGCTTCCAGCTTTTGCTTTCAGCTCGGAGCTCTTAGTGTGATTTGTCTGCATCCTCACAACTGCAAAGTGCTGCTGAAGAACTGACGGGTTCGCTGAGGGCAAAGCAGGCGACTCCCCCCCCCCGTCTGCGTGTGCATAAACTGTGCACTGAATTGATTCTAAATCTGGAGCACAACCTCCATCAGCGTCTTCAATAAATAAACAAAAGCAGCCTGAACTCTGCAGCTCAGCACGACCGCTTCATGAGGCTCAATCCCTGAGATGCTTGTTATGAGACACACATCAGACCACATCCGTCAGTTCATCTTTCTGTCTCCGAGCACTTTGTCCAAGTAAAGCAAGTAATACCTTCAGCAGAGGACCACACGCTCTGTGGTGCACAAGTTATTATAAAATCAAATTCTGTGGCTCCTATTAAGCTGAAACTATTCATCCAATTGTTTCAAACAACAACAGTCAACATCTATTTTAAAAATAAATCAGTTGTTTAAGTTGTTTTTTCTAGAACAATTAGCCCATATGTTGTATCCACTATAATGAAAGCACATTTCATTTCACACAGAGTAATCAAATAATCAATCAGTCATGAAAAAACTATTCCATGATCCGACTTATCTAAAGTAAAGAATTACTGTTTTTTTATGTTGAAACAAAGTGTTGATTTGGAAGACGATGTCAGAGGGTCAGGAGATGGAATTTTGATAACTCAGCCCAAAATAAAACATTTTATTTTAAAACTTGATCATAGTCTGAACCACATGAAAGTTCACAACAGTTGATGTGCTGCCAAATGTGTTTTCATCAATAATCTTGTATTATTACTTTATGTAACACGGAACACACAGGTCAGTGAGCATCTGAGATTTAAAAAAAGGGTGAGCTAAGAATAATCAGTGTGTGCACGTATGTGTGTGTGGCTGTGTGTGTGTGTGTGTGTGTGTGTGTGTGTGTGTGTGTGTGTGTGTGTGTGTGTGTGTAGTTGTACTTGTACTTGTATCTTTGTCAGGACCAGTTGGAGTAATAAACCTTAGGCAGTGAAGACATTTTGGAAAAGTGCTCATTCTGGCCCTGTACCTCACAACTTAAACAGTTGTTAGAGAGTTGAGACACGATTTTAATAAGAAAGTTAAGATTTGTTCCAGTGAGGGTTAGTCATTACATTATAATAGTAATGTTATGACTAACCCTCATTATAGTCCTCACAAAGAGAGAAGTGTGAGCATGAGTGTGCATGGGTAAGGGGGGGGAGACAGAGAGAGAGGGAGAGCGAGAGCAATGACAGCTGCAGCTGTAGTCCCCGTTCTTCTTCCTCAGTTTCCCCTGGGATCCCAGCAGCGGACGCTGACTGTCTGACCACCATCACCACCACCTCCTCCCTCTCCCCCCCGCCTCCCTCCCTCCCTCCCCTCCTCTCCAGGCCCGGCTAGTCAGCTGTCGCTCTCTCACAGCCTCACAACACCACTCCCTCCCCGAATCTGGGGCACGCAAAGCCCGAGTGCAGCACAGTTCAAACAACTTTAAAAGTCAGAGTTGTAGCAGGCCTGAACACAGAGACCGGGCCCGTTTACCATTCATCAGTCGACTGTGACTTATTGACCGGACACAGTGAAGAGGGTAATGTGATGATCATTTATAAAAGGGATCATTTTATGAGTGAGTGGAGGCGCAGAGGGAACAAGGAGGTCTATGAAGTTCATGAGGAAGCATTTATGCGTGTGCATGTCTGTTTCTGTGACCCCTCTGGATTCCGCTGTGGGATGATTTCCTGCACAGCGCTCGTCTTTCAATAAGTCCTCAGCTGCAGCCACACGGCTCTACCTTGGACCTCAGGAATGCGCTCGCGTTTCACTTTTTATAATCGTCGGCATCTAAAATTCCGGAGTCGTCAGTCAGCGTGGCTTTGAGCGAGGAGTTCCCACAAGAAACACGAGACGTCTTCACATGCACACACAAGCTAAAGCTAGCCAAACCAGGGGGTCATTTGCACTAGCACATACACCCCCCCCACTTTTGGAAAGGGAAGGCTGCGTCTTGAAGCCACAGAGCCGAACCAGATTTGGCAGAGAGACAAATGCAAGAGTTTAAATCCAGGGCGAATTATTGTAGATTTAACATCTGGCAGCTTTGCAGAGCAACGCTTATCGTACAGGATAAGTCTCACACTCCCTTGTTCCGCTAATGCATGCAAAGTGGAACTTCACTGGCACAAAACCACGCTGCATTAAACAGGCTTGTAATGAGGTGAAAGGGGCAAAGCATCACACACAAAATGCTTCAGAAAGGTTCAGTGCTCACTATGTTTTTCTTCTTTTACTTATTTAAGAGAGTTAACTGAATATGTTTCTTCTTTTGACTGTTGCTCAAACGAAACAAAAATACTTGAGTTGTGCTAAAGTATTACATGCTTGTTTCACAATGTTTGAACATTCATGACAATGAATTGAACTAGGCGGCCTGGTGGTGCAGTGGTTTGCATTGTCTCCCGTGGCAGAAGGTTCGGCAGTGGGGGGGGGCTCTCTGGCACGGATTCCCAATACCTGCGTGGATGTGGTATTCCAGCTTCATGCAGATTGGTGTTGGGTTAATTGGAGAATCTAAATTGTATGTGTGAATGTAAAAGGTTGTTAGCTCTCTCCACGACCCACAAAATGACAGATGGATTCAAAATAATTGTTAGTTACTCTACAAACTAACTTTCATCATCATTTTGTTGTCAAGTTTTTTGACTTTTCTTTCAACCACTGACACAGAAACAGAATTTAGAAAAACTACAACACTATCACATCATCAGCTGAAAGACAGTTAGGATAATACTGAATTATTAGCTTAATGTGCACAGGTTTCTTTTCTTCTTTGCAGTTTTAGCTCATGCATTAAATAGGCAGTGCTGCCATTTAATTGTTCATGTTGATTTACTGAATGTTCACTAGTGTTCTCCACCAGAGGGGAAGTGTCACTGGACTTGGATCTCATGTTAAAACACATATTTCACCCTAACTACACCTTTTCATTTTCTCATCGTCCTCATATTTCTTTTCTTTTTCTGGTGCGACTGCAACATGAAGCTCCTGCAGACCACCCTCCTCTGAAGCCATGATGGATGTCTTTACGCGCTGTGACAGTCGAACCTAACACACAGGAATGTTTCCACACTTTGATCCCCGTCCTGCCCGCCAGTCTTTTGCGAATCTGAGGAATTCAACGTGTATTTGTACAAATGCAGTGTGATGTTGCTCCAGAGTCTCTGACTCCACCACAGAGAGAGAGCCGAGCTGCTGCTCTGTTGTTTCAGGGCTGTTGGCTCTGACTCCTGCTGTGCTCGGCACATAATCTTAATGGGGGGTCAAATCCGAAACAGTGATGGTTTGATCCTGGTGAATGTACAGTCGATTTTTATTCTGCTGTGGAAACCACTGGTCTATAAGCTCTTTGACTTGATAAGCGGTACATTTTTTGGGGCTGATAAAGAACCGATATAAAAGAGTAAAAAGTTCCAATACTTATATATCGGCTGATTTATATAATAAAAAAAATCTGGCAACTTGACCGATGAAGGAAGTAGTAAACAGAACACAGATTTTTTTCTTAATCATTACAATTTCACTATTTGTTGCTTTTCTTCCATTTTTATGATAGTAAATCAAACATCTTTGGGTTTTGCTCTGTTGACAAAACATAATAAGTCATTTGAAGAAATCACCTCTGAGCGGAATTCAAAGAGAAACTGCAGCACAAGTTACACTATTTTATAAATGTCAAGGAAATAAATCTGAAAATGATGTTCAGCTGGAGCCCTATCAACCAGTTAATCTCACATTAGTCACACAAGCAATGTGGAAGGAGACAGCAATTAATTTGTTTCTGTTTAAAGAGGCCAGTCGTCTCCCTCACTGACAACATCCCAACATGTCATTAAATGTTGTTTCACATCCCGGAGCCTGCAGAGCTGCAGCGTGAAGCCTGTAATTCCTTCAAGAGATTGTTCATCATCATTAAACAGGAGCTGGTTTCCTTGTCTCTGTCAGTCAGAGACTCCTCCTCCTCCTCCTCCTCCTCCTCCCTGACCGACGCACAGTGACCTGCGCTAATGGCTCGGCCGCCATCGTTTATACTTCACCACCCCCTCTGCAACAAAAGCATCAATTTGCACGAAGCCCCTCCAATCCCCTCCAATTCTCCTAAACCCTTCAAACAGTAAATAATTGAGACTTGTACTCAGCTGCTCTTATCTCTGCAAGGTGTTGCTCTCATGAAGGAGCTGCTTGCACTTGCTCTCTTTTAAACACCAGTCGATGGGCTACACAAAACACCCACCCACGCACACACACACACACAGCACATGCACACACACAACACACGCATACACACATGCATGTACACACATTAAGTAGAGATCCCTACTCCCTCCACCCTTTGCTTTTAATTTCTCCCTCTCCGTTCATTCCAGCACACACACACACACACACAAACACACACACACACACACACACACAAACGCACACGCCGCCCCAGGGGGTCCGCCTCCTCCCTACTTTCATTAAACCATAAACTGAGGGCCAATCAGGGCGCGGCGTCATCATTAATCCCGATTAAAATACAAATCTCCAGTTCTGACTCACACCCAGTGACAGTTATTTAATGCTGCATCCTGTTACTCAACATATTTCATCCTCTACGGCCATTTTGCTTGTCTGTTACTGGGGCATGTTAATAAAATAAAATAAAAAATTCACCCGTGGTTTTTCAACGTCTGTTCTCATGAAGCCACTCTAAAGTTGATCTTCGCTGAAACGGCCTCTTGAAAATGGACTAAGCAGACTGCCCTCACTGTCTCCACACATTTTCCTCCATGTCCGTCTCATTGCCAGAAGAGATTTATCAGAGGAGGAATGTATAGTGTGGGAGTGAGAGACTCCACTGAATGTATTTCCAGGCTGAAGCAAAAGCACAGCTCAAGACAGAGGAGGCAGCGTCTCCTCGGCTGTATCAATTACAACATCTGCCGAATGAATTCTTTATCGGGTTATAAGGTTGGCGTTCACTCTTCTCAATATACATATTTGATAATGGATAATGGATGGACAGAGAGATAGATATTCTTCAGCCGAGCGCTTCCTCACAACAAATGGACAGAGAGTTGTGTCTGATATACAGCTCCAGGTCATGATCCTTTTGCTTTGCAGCTGAAAATGCATTAACTTAAAGGTCTTTGTAGAATTTCCTGTACGATTAAGTACGAATTCAAAATGCTTTAAGATACTGCTCATATATCACAGAATCAGGATAAAACCTGAGTGATATAATAATACTTCAGTCACTGGGGCCATTTTGCAGCAAAACTATCTTTTGTACTTTCACTTATTAAAGGATCTGAGCACTATCTCAACCAATATAGTCAGTAAATTAATCGTCTGCCTTCTCTAATGTTGCATGGTTAAATAGTGACTTCAAAAAGCAGGTCCTTATCAGAATATCTTCAGCTTTTGTTCCTTTAATCCCACCTGAACTCTCGCCTTTCCTGTAACAAATTTCATGAACATATAGTTTTGGGTGATGCCTGCGCAGATCAAGGCTATAGGCTACCAGCAGAAACTTTATTTCAGTTCTTGAAATGGAATTAAGATAATAAAGGATGCTGCCTCATGCATATGATCTAAAACACTTGATGAATATTAAGTGCGTCAAGACAGCATGAAAATGGGACAGTGTCTCCTGAGGCAAATATTACAGGAAAAATGAACAAAGTGAAAGACAACAGTGATGCTGTGAAACCTTGAAGTTAATTATAAATACCAGCCTCGAATATGAAGCTTTACAGTGTGACCAACTCAACATCAGCCCACAATTCAGCCTGTGCACAAATATATTAGTATTCATGCTTCACCAGTGTTTAAATCAACAGCATGACAGCATAAATACTTACTGCGACATGAAAAACAACCAAAAGATAAATCAACTCAGCCGGTGCAGAGAAGTAGCCCAAAGTTAAAATAGAATATCATCATACAAGCAAAGTAAAAGAAAACATCAAGGCAGTGAAAATCGTGACCAGTGTTTCCCTTCCTTCCATTGTTAAAGAAAACACATGCTCACAGTAAAGAGGAGATGACTGAGGGCTGAGCTGAGGCCTAAAATATGCACTGAATCTTGCAAATAGAATAGAATAGAATATTGCATTATAAAATTAGGTCACGTTGTTGACGCTTGGTACAACTGGACACACTTTAAATTGTAACTTATAATGCAGAATAGTTACAGATGAACTTAATCTATATCCGACGGAGTTGAACCATCATGGCCTTGTTCCCCCCCCCCCCATTCCTCCTTACCCTGCTCGCTGCCTCGAGGGACTGACTCAACAATCATGGCCCCAATTCCCTCTGGTATAACAATTTGCAGCTTATTCTCTGTAGATGAGTGGCCCAAAAATAAATCCAACCAAAAGTCCTGCTCATCATGCAAACTGGAGCATCGGCTCTGCATCAGTGAATCTGCTCGGAGAGAGGGACGAGGAACGGAGAGCGAGGGATGAAGAGCTTCTTGACGGATTACTCTGTGATCCTTGGAATCAAAACAGTGAACAATCGTGGATAGTGTGCGTGGAAACACAACAGGTGAGATACAGAAAGCACAGCATACATTTTCCTCTTGCAGGAGGTCAGAGTCTGAATGAGCTGTGCTTCTTTATATCACATATCACATATTTAGTCTCTCCTCAAGTCATCTGCCTGATTAAGCAGTTTCCCAGTGACCCTGATCCTCTCCTTTTTCTTTCTCAGTGTCCTCCCTTCCTCCCTGAGCCAAATGCACTGTTAATAATTCATAGAGGTGGGAGAAGGTGAGCGTGATTTGAAAGCACCCTGAAACAAAATATTCTTCTCCTCTTTTGCTTTATTATTCACCTTTTCCCTGATTTGAAACCCTGCTGCTGACCTATACTCCCTCGCCTCAGTTCCTTCACCACCCATCATTTACTTTCTCCTCCTTCCCCTTTATCTCCACATCCTCCAATTTCCTCCCACAGTCCCTCCCTCCCTCCTGCCATACTTCTCCTCTCTGATTGTCCTCTCCATCTTTGCTTCCCTTTCTCCTCGGTTCTGCATCCCTGTGCCAGACCCATTGTGCCTGGCAACACAACCGCCGCGAGTCAAAGCAAAAAGCACAAAATGTCTCCGCTGCAGTCTGATGAGAACTGATAGTCACAGCTTAAAGGTCACGAGTAGCCTGCTGCGGAACTCACATCTCTTCCTCCACACTCCACAGTGAGTGGAGCATGAAGCAGAGCATCGACCCTCTGCTGCAAAGTGAAGTGAGAGCTTTGCCGTGTCAAGTTCTGGATCTATTACATCCTCCAAGTATTTTCATGCAAATGATGATGCACTAAATTAGAACAGCCAAGTGGGAACTGAGTTTGATAAAAAACCTCTTTTATATTCCCAAAGAGCATAATTCTACATGTTTAAGGCTCCATGGGGCAGAAGCTTCTGTCTGCAAACGGTGATGAATGCACATTGGTGAAATAAAAATAGAAAGTTTCTTTTGTTGTGTGTCAGGGGAGCAGCTTTAAAAAAAAAAGAAAAAGCAATGAGTTTATAAATATGCTGATAATGGAATCACATTTCTTTTTTTTTTTTAAGTTTGCTCCTATAACTTGCAGATTGATTACAATTGTTTAAGTTCAACTGGGACCAAGGACATTTTATGGTGAAATATACGGTCACTTAGAGTGCAAACCTCTGCCAAGGCCCAACATTCCCCTGAAGAATTTGGATCTGCACCAAATTGCACAAACTCATAAATATCAGTGAAGAAATCAATGTAAATGTTGCATATTCTATTAATAAAAATGTGTTCACCTCTGATTGGCTCGGATGAGCTCAGTGCAAACTGACGTCTGACGTGTTGTCTGTGATTCTGCTTTAGTTGCCGTACTCTCACGCTCTGTATGAACCAGTCTCTGGGTAAATTGGGTGTCTACTAAAAACACTGATAAAAAGATGATTTGTGCATCTGTTTAAAACCTGTTAAATCCTAGCTGGAGTTTCCGACATACAAAATCAATTCACTGCAGAAGGAGGAAGGAGAAGACTTTTGGAATAAGATTAACTCAGTGAGGCTGATTTGCCTGCAGACTGTGGAACAGCTGCAGGGGGAAGCAGGAGAAGTGTCACGAAAAGGAGGGAAAGAGTCACGGAGGAAAGACAGTGCCTCAGTCTGTGTGACAGAGGGAGGAACTATTTAATTGGGTACAGAGTCGTGTACTACAGTCCTTTATATGTTGAGTTTTAAAGTTAATTCTCTAGCTCTTTTAAGACTCCTATTGTTTAAAACCATAATTATCAGTTATCAGTTAACCTCAGCTCCAAAATGTGGGTGTTGAAATAGTAAAGAGCCGTTTAAATTTATGTTGCATCCTCTGATTTATTCCTCTCAGAAGAACAACCAACTCTAATAATCACTGTGTGCAGACGCTCTGGGGAAGTTTGACGTATTGCGACCGCAGCCTCTGTGTTACATCAGCTCAGAAGTGGAAAAATCCTTTGCAATAATGCTGCGAACTTTCGACACAACTCCCAGGTTGGTGTTGTTTTTTAACTCCTGTCCTTTTCCTCCGTGAGGAGCGAAAGAGGAGGATGAGACCCTTTATTTGAGTCTGAATAGGAGGGGAGTAGAGGAAGAGGATGATGGGATGAGATGAGACAGTCACTACAGCCCCTGAGGAGCAACAGCAGTACTGGGGACGCATGATGAGAAATGGATTGTGTCACTGGATGTGTGTGTGAAACCTAAATCTTTAAAATCTCATGAACATCAATGAAATAACTCGTGAAACTAAAACAGAACACACATGTTTTATTCTACTGAAGTTAAAACGTATGCATGTGTTAGATGGTGTATATGTATGCACACACATACAGCCTGTGTGTGTGTGTGTGTGTGTGTCTGTGTGTGTGTGTGTGTGTGTGTGTGTGTTTGTGTATATGTGGGTAATAACTGGTCCTTAGTTGACCTCAGCTTTTCTCAGCTCTGTGATTAACTCCCCCAGATTTATCCCAAATTAAAGATGCGGCCTTCAACGTTAACCCCCGCTGGAGCGGCTCGGCCTGGCTCGGCCCAGCCCAGAGCCGGTGCAGCTGCTGCGGCCTGGCGATTAGAGGGTACTTCCATTCGATCCAGAGCAAACCCAGTGTGGTGAAGCCGAGACTTAAGTAAGAGAGGGATGCAGCTGACGAGGACCCTCAAAATATCACCGTCGGGCCGCGGTGACCCTCCCTGCTGAGAGGAGGCTGCATCTTGATGCTTGTTGTTGCAGAGCTGGGGTCAAAAGGTAATTTTACCAGCTCACATATACAGCCGTGGCCAAAAGTTTTGAGAATGGCACAAATATTCATTTTCACAAAGTCTGCTGCCTCAGTTTTTATGATGGCAATTTGCATATACTCCAGAATGTTATGAAGAGTGATCAGATGAATTGCAATTAATTGCAAAGTCCCTCTTTGCCACGAAAATGAACTTAATACCCCAAAACCCATTTTCACTGCATTTCAGCCCTGCCAAAGAAGGACCAGCTGATATCATGTCAGTGATTCTCTTGTTAAGAAAGGGGATAGTGTTGATGGGGACAAGTCTGGAGATCACTCTGTCATGCTGATTTAGACAGAATAGCAGACTGGAAGCTTTAAAAGGAGGGTGGTGCTTGAAGTCAGTGTTCTTCCTCTGTTAACCATGGTTACCTGCAAGGAAACACGTGCAGTCATCATTGTTTTGCACAAAAAGGGATTCAGAGGCCAGGATATTGCTGCCAGTAAAATTGCACCTAAATCTACCATTTATCTGATCATCAAGAACTTCAGGGAGAGAGGTGCAATTGTTGGAAGAAGGCTTCAGGGCGCCCAAGGAAGTCCAGCAAGCACCAGGACCGTCTCCTAAAGTTGATTCAGCTTCGGGATTGGGGCACCACTAGTGGAGAGGTTGGTCAGGAATGGCAACAGGCAGGTGTGAGTGCATCTGCACGCACAGTGAGGCGAAAACTTTTGGAGGATGGCCTGGTGTCAAGAATGGCAGCAAAGAAGCCACTTCTCTCTAGGAAAAACATCAGGGACAGACTGATGTTCTGTCAAAGGTACAGGGATTGGACTGCTGAGGACTGGGGTAAAGTCATTTTTTCTGATGAATCCCCTTACCGATTGTTTGGGGCATCTGGAAAAAAGCTTGTCTGGAGAAGAGAAGGTGATCGTTACCATCAGTCCTGTGTCGGGCCAACAGTAAAGCGTCCTGAGACCATTCATCTGTGGGGTTGCCTCTCAGTCAAGGGAGTGGGCTAAGTAACAATTTTGCCTAAGAACACATCCATGAATTAAGAATGGTACCAAAACATCCTCAGAGAGCAACTTCTCCCAACCATCCAAGAACAGTTTGGTGATGAACAATGCCTTTTCCAGCATGATGGAGCACCTTGCCATAAGGCGAAAGTGATAACTAAGTGGCTCGGGAAACAAAACATCGAAATTTTGGGTCCATGGCTAGGAAACTCCCCAGACCTTAATCCCATTCAGAACTTGTGATCAATCCTCAAGAGGCGGGTGGACAAACAAAAACCCACAAATTCTGACAAACTCCAAGCATTGATTATGCAAGAATGGGCTGCCATCAGTCAGGATGTGGCCCAGAAGTTAATTGAAAGCATACCAGGGCGAATTGCAGAGATCCTGAAAAAGAAGGGTCAACACTGCAAATATTGACTCTTTGCATAAACTTAATGTAATTGTCAATAAAATCCTTTCACACTTATAAAATGCTTGTAATTATACTTCAGTATACCATAGTAACATCTTACAAAAAGATTTAAAAACACTGAAGCAACACACTTTGTGAAAACCAATATTTGTGCCATTCTCAAAACTTTTGGCCACGGCTGTACTGTAAAAACAAACTTTAAAACAGACCATTTAAAACATATTATAGGACGGGAGGACTGGGATGAGAAATGTAACGTAAAATCCAACACAACGGGGAAATAACTGGTTCTAATACACAGCAACTAGTTGTGGGGTTTTTCAGGTGATGATGCTGCGGTGTGTGGATGGAAAGAGAGAAAACAGAAATCCAGAAAACCCAACCAGTCAGCAGCTCACGGTCAGAGTCAGGGACCAGGTATGGACTGACTCACACACCAGGGAACCAGGAGGTGGAAAATCAGCAGCAAACGTAATTTCCAAGAGAAACTGAATGTGTCTGATGGTTCACATGGTCCAGGTATATTGTTTTCTAGAAGGTTTGACCAAAACAGATAAAACTCTTTCTCCCGAGACTTTTGATTCAAATACAATAAAATTCCAGAAAACTTAGCACAGGCATTTATTCTAATTTACCCAGAAATCATGAAAGATTGCAACAAGAAGATTTTCATGTAATACGTCACGATTTATTTTGCTCTCACATTCCAAGAAATAAAACCTGAGAGGAAACTTCCACTCTGTCTCTCTTCCATCCTGCTCTTCATCCATCCCTTCATCTTCATCCTGAAAGTTCAGCACAGCAGTGACCATCAAACATTAAACAGGAGACTTTTACTACTTTCTCTGAGCAACAAAATCCTTTTTCCTCAACGCATGAATATGCAAGGGGACTGTTATCAGTGCATGAGCGATGACCAGGGCACGATGATACCCCCGGCTGAAAGTGGAGCTCACATCACATCAGTCCGGGTGCACGAAGGCACACTACTGGAACACTAACCCATTAGGCTACAACCTCTGCAAGCTTCTTTCTGTGTCACGGTCTCCAGTTCTGTGTCATCGCAGCTGGAAAGCTCGTGGTGGTCTCCAGATGGTGAATCTCTCAACTACAGCCCAGAAATATTTATATTTCTGTTACAGCTGGAGCTGCTGGACAGACCAGCAGCCCAACACTCGGCAACAAGAGATTTTCTGTCACTTCCCCTAAGTGGGTGAATCAGCAGTGACCCACTGACCACTGTATGTCCTTTTCACTCTGTCATTGAGCAGTACAATCGTACAAAACACATCAAAACAAATATTTGTTTTCAAAACCTAGTGCAGCCTCATGTTAACCTCCATGTCTGTGTCTATAAATAGATCACTTTTAAATAGTTAATACATATTGCAAAGTAGTGCAGCAGTAACAAGACGAAGCTCTTAGGTCTGTGCGGCTGTTCCAGTCACTAGACTGTGAATAAAGATGGACGACATGAGTTATCACGCTGATGCATGTACAACTGAGCAGGTTGTTTAGTAAGTTTGGTTTTGATTAGTCATTTGGTCCCATGAAAACAGGGTGAGAGGTCATGATTGACAGCTGAGACTGACTCGCGATAGGTGAAGTGCGTCTATCGGCAGTGGCCCCACCCCCCCGACCGCTACTCCGGCTCCAAACAACGTCTGTGATGCAAGGTGACAGCGTTCATAGCCAGGATATTTTGGATAGTGGAAGGGTAGCGGATGTTTTCATCATTAAAACAATAAGAGTACAGGTTGTGATGATTCACCCACTGACAGTATACAAAGATGGATGACATGATAGAATCTGAAGCCAAATTGTCTGCATCGCCTCCTGGTGGCTGGCTGCAGTCTAGGAGACTGACTTGACTAAATCGTGTGTACCTGCGAGACCTCGGCTCCACAACACGATCACTGCTGCACACGTGATGACAAACCATGGTGGACCCCATACCCTGGATATTTTGAAAATGTGTTTGCAAAATTTTAATGTAATTTGCAGTAGACAATGTTGGGTGGGTCGTCCATGCTGCAGGTATTTGGCCATGACAAGAAGCACTAAGTGGACTGATGGTGGCGCTAGATGAAAAGTAAAGGTATCTCTAAAGTCATGATGATTCATCCTGTGGGGGACATGAATTCTGGAATGTTGTTTTCATTGCAGTTCATCCAACAGCTGCCAGGACACATCAGTCAAACCCCAAAGCTGCTCGAGGAAAAGTCAGTGGATCACCAAAGTCAGTAGGATTCATCATCTCCATGAGTCTTCATCTTTATGATGGACCATGAATGTGTGTGACATACTGTACTTTCATCCAGTGGACTGGACCCACCTAGAGAGCCGACCCCAGACCCAAGCACATAATCAGGCTACGACACACACTTAATGCTCTAGTACAGGCGAGCGA
Organism: Limanda limanda; assembly: GCF_963576545.1. Classification (NCBI taxonomy): domain Eukaryota; kingdom Metazoa; phylum Chordata; class Actinopteri; order Pleuronectiformes; family Pleuronectidae; genus Limanda; species Limanda limanda. Next base: position 3,786,366 of record NC_083639.1, read on the forward strand.
TTTATGTTTGTGACGGCTGGTTTCCAGGCAGTGAAAACGTGACTGTGAATAGTTGTCTCAGTACTAAATCAATGGATAAATGGATTGCTGGCTCTGCACTAACAACCCAAGGAATGGTTTCAGACGGGAGAGTCAATGAGCATTATTGTGCCACAGATGGTGGAAAACAGCAATGACACGGAAATCAAATGAAACCATGGAAAAATTAAGGTCAGTTACAAACATTCGCCCAATGGGAGATGCCCGGCAACATCACAGGGCTCCACTGTTGCGTGACTTGCTCAAAGGCACCACAGTGATATTCAGTATACGGGAGAGTAGCCCATTACTCATTCATACACTCCCTCGGTGTTTGCCAGTTGGTAAATAAATCTCCATCACAAGCCCTTGTTTTGTTTTTAAACCTGTAGGCTTCTGTTGCCCTCTTTGCACAAGAAAGTGAGTCAGGAAATCTGTTTTCCTGCTCGTAGCTGAGTTAAATTAAATATGTGAATAATACTGTAACGTGTGTAAAGTGTGTGCGTACATGCTTGGTGCATGCGTGTGTGTGTGTGTGTGTGTGTGTGTGTGTGACTGCCAGCAGCGTAGAGCCATATAACATTAAGCTCACTGCTCAGTGTCACAAATAAATTAAATCATGTTTAAAAATTGCAAATTGTAACCGTTATAACTTTGGTGACTCATTCACTTTTCATCTTGCGCCATCATCAGGTCAAAAATATAACTTTGCTTATGACTAACTAAAATAACACTTTTTTTTTACTTTCCTCATTATTTCCAAAGTCTAGCTGGTATTTATAGATGAACATTCATATTTAGAAGGATATATCTACAAAAGGCTTATGTTGAGGTAATTTCAGCCAGTACCAGCTTTTTAATGAAATTATCATGGAAAGTATCCAGAAAAAATGAGTAGAGTCCCATTAAAATGTTATCGAAAAATTCTCAGCCTGTGTGTTTAGTGTTTATACAGTTTTGAATGCTAACAGAACAACGTTGAACATGATAAACAATAGTATATTACCACTGTCATTGTGCACACTTCCAAACTCACATTTGTTATTTCTGAGTGCATTGAACAATTATCTTAAACTAAATGCAATAATTCATGCATTCATCTAGCCTACTGTATGTGATGAAGGGGAGGGGCTACCAATGCATTTTAAACTTGTTAAAATAGGAGATGAACACTCTGTTGCCTGCACTGGTTTCCACATCAGGTGAAACATGGGAAAATAAAATAATTATATTTGAGTCTACCGAAGAAGCCGTCACATATGTTGGTGAATGTCGATTGCTGTCATGTGCAGTGAAGAATGTTTCTGGTGATCGCTCGATGACTGTGTTGGATTTGGGACAGCACTACCCTGTCAAAGTTCCCACGCAGCACCAGGGAGACAACTGTTTATAGAGTGAAGTACATTTGACTGAAGCCACTTAGACACAGTCTTAGTTGTAAATGTCATATCTGGGTAGTCTTCAATCTATTAGGGAGGAAGAAACCCACAATAAGTGTCTGAAGAGTTAAAAAAAACAGCGGGCAACCATGAAAGATTTATGTTTAGTCTAAAAACTCCTCACAGTTATTTCTCATGAGCACAGAGGAGTCTAAAAAGATATGAACTCTCAGATTTCACAGTTAAAATCCTTCACAGGTGTCCTGTTCCCTATATATCACTTTAAACAGGTTTTTGTCTCTTTGTGTGATAGAAATTAAAATCTTCACTCGGCCTGAGATGCTCCCAGTCTTTGTGTGTGTATGTGTGTGTGGTCCTTTGAGAGAGAGAGAGAGAGAGAGAGAGAGAGAGAGAGAGAGAGAGAGAGAGTGTGTGTGTGTGTGTGTGTGTGTGTGTGTGTGTGTGTGTGTGTGTGTGTGTGTGTGTGTGTGTGTGTGTGTGTGTGTGTGTGTGTGTGTGTGTGTGTGTGTGTGTGTGTGTGTGTGTGTGTGTGTGTGTGTGTGTGTGTGTGTGTGTCTGTGTGTGTGTGTGTCTGTGTGTCTGTGGAGCCAGCTCGTCCCCATGGGGCCTCGCAGAATTACAGTCTGTCCGACTGGTTTTATTAACCAGTTGCTCCTCGGGGCCACATGAAGACTCACTCGAGCTTGTTTTCTGCAGACGGAGCTTCACAGTGTCACTGACGTCCGACTCTCTCCGTCTCAAATCATCTCTGCTCCCACAGTCCAGACTGGAGCGCACTGTTATTTACACTGTGTTGTTGACACACTGTATTAGACACAGTTGCTTCATATAGGGTCAATACCTTAACCAATATCTTATAACATCAAAAGGTACATTGGCCAAAGTTTTGTAATTAAGGAACATTTTAAGGTACTAATTCAAATACTTCTCAGTTACTACAATTCCATCGCACTTTTACTTCACTATTGTATATATCTGTGAGGTCTGTGACAAATGGTTAACTCTAATTCAGTGCTATAGACTGAAGTACCAGTCAGTATTGAGTTGTTTTTTTTGTAGTAGTAGTTGTAGTAGTAATAGTAGCAGTAGTAGAATAGTAGTAGTTGTAGTAGTAGCAGTGGTAGTTGTAGTATAATTTTTATTATGATGATGATGATGATGATGATGATGATGATGATGATGATGATGATGATGATGATGATGATGATGATGATGATGATGATGATGATGATGATGATGATGATGATGATGATGATGATGATGATGATGATGATTGTTATTATTATTATTATTACTGTTATCATTGTTATTATTAGTAGTAGTTGTAGTAATAGGCCTGTATTGTATATGCAGATGTGGCCCTGTCATTGTGCTCATCGTGGCTCTGAGGTGATGGCGGTACAAGGTGTGGCAGATGTGACAGTGAGTGAAAACCCTGTGGCTGCTCCCTCCCTCCCTCTCTCCCTCCCTCCCTCCCTCCATAAAGCTCCTCCAGCCTGTCTGAATTAAATGGAGCCTGTCGTCTCCCAGCTGTAGCTGAAGTGTAACGCTGTGAAATGAATGACAGACACACACATTGTTCCCTCTCCACACTGCTTCCTTGCAGACACTCCTGCAAAAATGTTGTGTCGTTTTTGTCATTTCCAGTCCTAAAAACAATTACTTAGCAAAGAGCGTAACACAGAATATTAATAATAAGAGCACAGATAACAATAGGTCACTGGCAGATGTGATTGCTGCTATTAACATATCTAGTTTTGAAAAGGAGGGAGAGGATGTGTTAAGCATGACAAGCGCTGGATGTGTTGTCAGTAAAATGACTTCCATTAGTCTGCAGGGAAACCACAAACACACACACACACACACACACACACACACACACACACACACACACACACACACACACACACACACACACAGACACACACACACACAAACACACACACACACACACACACACACACACACACACACACACACACACACACACACACACTCAAAGCAAACCCAAACCTATGGTGCAAACATACTAATAGACGCACATGTAAGCTCAATTATTAACCAGGCCCACAAAATGTCCCAAACTCCGCTTGCATGCAGAAGTAGGACGAAGATTCACATTCATCAAACACACACTCTGAAATATTCCCTTTGGTGAAGCAGAAGCAGAGCAGCGTCTGTTTGCTGTTTATTTACAGAGCAGGAACTCGGGCCGTAAACTCAAAGCCTCGAGGCTCAGAGAAAATGACGAGTGGTCTGTGTGTCCCTTTGTTTTTCATCTGAGCCTCTTTCAAGTTCACTTGAATTTGTCTTAAACGAGGCAAATACCAAATGAAAGTTGGGATTCAGGCAAAGAAGAAGAAGAAGATTTTTTGTATTCCGTTCTCTCAAGCAGTGAGTTTAAACTCTGTCGGTTTAAATCCACACAGACTCAAGATGTTTCTCTGTGCTCTTGTGATTTGAACTGTTTTAATGGTCCAGTGTGAAGGATTTAGGAGGCGTCCGGGAAGAAACATTCATAAAACTGTTTGCATCATTTAACAATCACATGAGTGTATCACAGAGGTTCCAGATGTTGTCGGTTTTCGACCAATCAGAAGTCAGTCTCAGCTGCCAATCATGACGTTTCACCCTGTTTTTATCGCATCAGAAAAACGAATAAACACCAAACTTAACAGACACATGAGCACCTGATGTGATTATAGAAACATTTATCTAATATGAATTTTTTTGACTTTATTGTTTGGCCTATGTCCCGTCCACTAATGTGGAGGAGATGGGCTTTATGACCAAAACTGTTCATAAACTTTTGTTCTACGGTAACAAACACATCAATTCTCTCCATCAGGAGCAAGTCCATGTTTCTACTGTGGCCCAGAGCGGACAAACCAAACTCTAGAAGGGGGGTCTTGACTTGTTATGTTACCTGAAGGCCTCACGTTTGGAAAGGGGGGGGGGGGGGGGGGGGGCTGTAAACATCAATGCATCTTCAGCAGAGATGCATACATTTAAAAAGTATGTTTATCTATGCCCAAAAATAAATTCAAGGAACCAAATCAAGTTGTCTTTTCATTACCATTGTTCCCAATTTGCAAATGTGAACATTGACAACCAACTTTCAAGAAACCAACCAGAGAACACGACGGTTAATACAAATTGTCCCATTAAAATCACCCTTAATGTTAACTTCATCCCACAGTTTTAGCAGCACTGATCTCAGGGTTTTATCTTCTTAAGCAAATCTTACTTTCAGTTTCAGATAAAATGTGCTCAATGTTGCAAACACTGAAAGTCATAATTTTCACCCCAAAACTAGAAAATAAATAAGTTTGATGTTGTGTTTGCAGCAGTGTTTATAGTGTTGGCCATAGTGTTCACATGCAAACCAGTAACCTTGTTATGAGTAGGGTTTTTTGGTCTATGGATGGCAGTGTTGGTTGGTCCATCACCTTAGACCAGAGTTCCCTGTGAGACAGCTGAACCAAATGGGTTGCTCTGACATTTGGGATCAATTAACTTCCCCTTCAGGATGATTGAAAAAAAGTTCTTATTGAGCACAATTCATCAGGTCGAATTGTAATGTAAACACAAGGTTGTCATCTTTCATTACTTACAATCAGAAACCTGGATAATGAGTCGAGAATATAAGAACATAAATAACCAGGTTTATCTGCGTGTGATTGTCACGTCTCAAATATGATCTAAACCAGGATGAGACTCATGTGCATGAAAATGTACTGATCCGCTTTATAAAACCCATTAAACCAGTGAGGTGTGTACCTCACTGGGATAAAATGTCACAATAAAACATCCGGCTGAGGCCTCTGCGCTCCAATGTAACACGTGACTGCTTCTGTGTGTGTGTGTGTGTGTGTGTGTGTGTGTGTGTGTGTGTGTGTGTGTGTGTGTGTGTTTGTGTGTGTGTGTGTGTGTGGGTGTGTGCATGTCAACCTCTGCCCACACAGAGCCTGTATCTCATCATTATTAAGATAGAGTTGTGACAGGAGCGAACAGATTGACGGGAAGCCTGCCAGGCTGAGAGCAGCTGACCTTCAAATCACCTGAACCTCTATCTATCCATCTATCCATCTATCTATCTATCCATCTATCCATCTATCCATCTATCCATCTATCCATCTATCCATCTATCCATCTATCTATCCATCTATCCATCTATCCATCTATCTATCTATCCATCTATCCATCTATCCATCTATCCATCTATCCATCTATCTATCCATCTATCCATCTATCCATGTATCCATCTATCTATTTATCCATCTATCCATCTATCCATCTATCTATCTATCCCTCTATCCATCTATCCATCTATCTATCCATCTATCCATCTATCCATCTATCTATCCCTCTATCCATCTATCCATCTATCCATCTATCCATCTATGTATCTATCTATGTATCTATCTATCTATCTATCTATCTATCTATCTATCTATCTATCTATCTATCTATCTATCTATCTATCTATCTATCTATCTATCTATCTATCTATCTATCTATCTATCTATCTATCTATCTATCTATCTATCTATCTATCTATCTATCTATCTATCTATCTATCTATCTATCTATCTATCTATCTATCTATCTATCTATCTATCTATCTATCTATCTATCTATCTATCTATCTATCTATCTATCTATCTATCCTGCTATCCCTCTATTCATCTATCTATCTATCCATCTATCCATCTATCTATCCATCTATCCATCAAGCCATACATCTATGTATCCAGCTATCTATCCATCTATCTATCATCTATCTAGCTATCCAGCTATGTATCCAGCTATCTATCCATCTATCTATCCATCTATCCATCTATCTATCCATCTATCTATTCATCTATTTATCTACCTATCTATTTATCTAGATCTTACATATACATTATATAGCAGTTTCTAGATGTTAAACCTAACACAAAAATATATTTATACACTCACTCACACACACTCACACTCACACTCACACACACATACACACACACACACACACACACACACACACACACACACACACACACACACACACACACACACACACAACACACACACACACACAAACACACTTCTCTGTATGCATTAGGAACAGTCAGCACTTATACCTTCATGGCTGCTAAGCACCTCACTGCCTCTTAGTCTGTCTGTCTCACACACTCTCACACACACACACACACACACACACACACACACACACACACACACACACACACACACAGAACAGCAGGGGTCTCAAGAGTTATCAGACACTCACATGGGGCCTGATGTCCCTGATGTCGACAGGTTGATTCCACTAAAGCAGATTCTCTTCACCTGGATGAAAAAACATTCAGACCACCTGCCAGGCTTTGACTTCAGAGCTAAACTCCCATTAGAAGGTGAGAGCTGCAGACTTGGGAAGACACAATAACAGCAGGTCCTATGTAACGCAATCCTCTGCAACAGGCCTGTAACAAGCTGTCACTTACCTGGTGAGTGTTTGCATTATAAAGATTGTTGAATTTTATAGTGAATCCAGAGAAAAGGAGTTGTGTCCTCGTGCTGCACTGGAAACTGTTGAATTCTAAAGGTATGCGTTCAATTTCATCCACCTTTTATATGTTGAAAACAGCGTCTCTGATACGTTAGATCTGGAGAAACAAGAGTTCAGTGCAGGTCTGATAGAAATACATAGGGGTAAGAAGTAGAGTTGTCTACTACCTCAGGAGATAGATCTTAATAAATAAAGGAATGAATAGTGATGCTGAAGATAAAGCAAGTAAATAGATTTTAATGTTACCCTCCGAGTTAGCAATGAAAGAGGGATTCTATTAAGAAACATTTTCAAAAAAACAATAAATTATTAAAGCAACCTTTTTACCCTGAAGGAAACAACCTTGTTACACACGTTTTAGTTTTTTTTTAATTTCACGAAAGGCCCAGTGTAACTAAATGTCAATCCCCAGGTGAGGATGGAACGTGTAAGCAATTATAGCTCAGAATGGTTTTCTGGGGGCAGATTTATCTTTACTGGGCTCTGCGAGAAAATTATGAAACCCGGCCAGTGCCCAATGAAACCTCTTTTACGCAGGCAATGAATTTCATCACGTAGCCGAGATTAAAAAAAAAAGATCGGACCATCCATCCATTGAGCCACGGAGTCTATCTTGTGTTGAGACTCCGCATTCCCAGGGAAGATATTCATTACAACCACAAACACCCCCGTCAGCAGAACAGGAGGAGTGGGCTCCAATGAGAAAGCAGCCATCATCTCCACTGGCTCGGATTTCATGCTCCAAGCCACATTTCCACTGTACAGGAAAACCATTCCCCCCAACCCCCCACCCTTCTTTTTCCATTGTCCCTCCCGATGTTTTTTTTCCCTTTCGACGCTGGACCACAAACGTGACTGCAGGCAGAGAGTGGCCATCGCACTCAGGGTTTCATCACCACAACAGCTCTATTGTGTGTACGTGTGTGTTTGTGTGTGTGTGGTTTCATCCATGAGGAAAAACGCTCCAGTATCTTTATAATATGAAGCCACAAGATAATATGAACCCACCTCTGCTCCTTTGTTGGGGGTTTAAATCAATGTGTGCTCTGCAGCCACCTTCAAGGTGGATTAATGACACAGAGATTCAATGAATACAGATGCTGGTGTAGCTACAGCATAGAGCCACTTCAAAACAAGGTGTAATGCCTTCTGCACCCACACATCAGACGAAAGCACTAAAAGGGGGATGCATGGTTTAATGTTCAGTTTCTTAGTGTGAAAACAGCCAGATGTTTGCAGCTGTTTCATGAAGACTGTTTCTGTCTTCTCAGGGTCAAAGCCCACATGTTGGAAAAGCAGGAACTGAAAAAAGTAATAGTAGTAATTAGTTAATAGGATTTAACCTGCCATTTGATTTGTAGCAACGATATAATATTTTACATATATTGCAATGATTTGGGAGTTGCCTCTTTTACCAACAACCTTATTGCAATATTTCAATCCCAAATACTTTTAAATATACTTTCCATTATAATATACATTAAATGTGTTTTATTTTTCGTTTGATGTGGATGATTCTACACTTATAACATTTATTTTACAAATTCAGGGATCTTCGCAAAAATGATTATATAATATATGGAGGAAAGTAAAAATTATAACCACCTCACTCCACAATTAGCTCCACCTCAAAATAAAATAAAGAGTATGAGAGTAAATTGAAAAGTAAATAAATAATAAGCTCTGTACCTTTCTGACTCATAGAGATAATTGTATTCATATAAAAAACAGTTTAAAAAGTAAGAAACACTATGGATTGAATCACTGGATGAATGTAGAAACAGAGGATGCACATCAAGCTTCTCCACCACCTCCACCTCCACCTACGCCTCCGCCTCCATGAATAACTATGCAATCAATGACCTGCTACTATATCACAGGGGGCGAGGACAAGGTTAGATTAGCAAAGAGGGGGAGCAGCACTGGTGAGCCTTGGAGAGAATTGATATTGAAACATCACGACTCCTCTGCTGCCACCTCCTCCTCCTCCTCCTCCTCCTCCTCCTCCTCCTCCTCCTCCTCCTCCTCCTCCTCCTCCTCCTCCTCCTCCTCCTCTCTAATGATCAGGCACATACACAGCAACACAGTTTCACACTCACACACACACACACACACACACTTATGCTCATCGTGCGGCAGACATGTGGGAGCTTGTGACCAGGAGGGAGAGTGAGGTAATGATGAAACAAGCCTGTGGCAGACAGAGACAAGTAGAGAGGAGAGCCTCCGCTAATGAGCTATTGACATTTTGAGAGGACGAGCTAGGAGAGACATGTGGAGCTGCTTGATTGAAAAACCTCAGCCCCTCGTTTGCCTGGAGAGCAAAAAAAAACGGATTTGCATAAAACTAAAAGGATGCAGTGTTATGCAAATCCAGAAAAAAAAATTCATTGGTTTTGACCTGACAATAAAAGTCAGGTCGTTACAGACGAGCTCAGAGGAGGAGAGATTAGAAGAGATCCAGTGGAAGACAAAGGCAGAGGATCAGGTTACACAAATTTAATTATGGATGAATCAAGGATGAAATCATGTAATGTCTTTAATACTCATACATCACTATAGAGGAGACCGTCCCATCAATCCAATGCTGCAGAGGAAAGGCCACCATCTCAAGAAAGAATCCATTTACACATATTAAAGATATTATTAAATAATAAATCACTTGATGGGCCTTGTTTTTTAAGCTCTTGGAGAGTTTTCCCTGTTAATATCAGATTTCTGGTAATTATTTGTTCTTGAGTTTTTGTAGTTGTGTTGTTTTTGTAGTTGTGAAAAAAATTTGTTCAATTATGAATGCATTTAACTGGAGTAACTCTCAGTTTTATTATCTAGCTGCAAAACACGTTATCTCACAAATTTGGTGAGTTCCTCTGAGATAGATTTTAGTCTGTGTGACGAAACTGTACAGAAAAGCTACGTCTTGAAAGAAAATATTTCTTTAGAAGAAGATAAAATCCAGAAGTTAACTTTCACAATTCCTATTCCAAACTTTAGAATTTCTCTCCTGGTTATAACAGTTTCTGTGGAATTCCCATAACAGACGTTTAGCCTGCTTAAGGTGGATTATCAGCTGTGCCCCAAGGCAAGAGACGGTGGTGCGAGCCATTTTTCACCCCAGGTGCTCAGAGGCTGTGATGCATTCGCTCGATCTCCAGTCAGACACACAGAGCTGCTGAGACGTGAGAGTAATGGACTGGAACTGGAGCCAACAGACACAGGAAGGTCCCTGAAGAACGGCTGCCACTTTGCTTCTCAAACACATTACCATCGATTTTTCACTGTTCTCTTGTCGTCACAAACTGTACAGGTCATGAATTAGGAAGACATGCTGGAACAGGCTTATTTCACAAAGACAAGAGAAAGACCTATGATGTAGCTAGAAGGCATCACTAGAAACATGTGTTTAACATGTCTTCTTTTACGCTTTCGGACAAACAGCAGTTGTCTGAAACTGGATTAGACCCTGGGTCAAAACCATTAATCATTTTGAGGATCTGATTGTTTTTATTTCACTATCATCTACTGTCACAGACATGGGTATCTCGGGTGCAGCGATATTCACATTCCCCTTTCGCAAGATGTCTTCAAAGTAAAAGCAAAACATTCATTATGTTTCTGCAAAGTTTCATATGGAGCTGAAATACAGAGCTTTTATTTTGAATAAGAAAGTGACAGTATACTGTAGAAGTGTTTAAGCAGGACTCACTAATGACGAGAAGTAATTCTAAAGTATCTCTGGAGCATCAAGACAGGACAAGCCAAGTGTTCAGGTTTAGAACGGGCACTGCATTAGTCTGCTAAATTATTTTGGCCCTTAGATGTGGTAGTAGGTGGATTTCATTGCCTTTGGACAGAACCAGACGAGCTGTTCCACCTTCCACTACGACAATGAGAGCGGTATACATCTTCTCACATATGTGTGTAACCATTAATGAAGCCATTACTTACAACTGAACCTATTGCAAAGGGCATTACACAAATTTGTAGCAGGGGTGTTGCAAAGCAAGCAGTTTCCTAGGGGCCCAGAAGTGAGATGAAGTGGGGGAAATGAGAAGGCTGAGAAGTCCACAGCAACACACAACTGGGCGTCTGGGTCCCTTTTGTCCAAGGCCCCTAAAGTCCCTCGAAACGCTAAAAGTACTCTGGCTGCCAGAATTAAAGAGTCAGACTTCTGTCTAAACAGTAAACCCACAAAGCTGTGCAGCTATTTATAAATGTTTGTGTGTGTGTGTGTGTGTGTGTGTGTGTGTGTGTGTGTGTGTGTGTGTGTGTGTGTGTGTGTGTGTGTGTGTGTGTGTGTGTGTGTCAACAAAGACAGAGTGTTCTGCTCGGCTGCCTGTGTAAATACAGGTGGAATCTGCTGTGAACAAATTGCCTCCTGTTTCTTGTGCAAACACTGAGAAATACCAGGGGGAGAAAACAGCATCCATTTTCAATTAGGTGCTGCTGCTAATGAACGCTACAGCCCCTCACTCTAATTACAAAACTGTACCATTGAAAACACGGGCGGGCAGAATGTGTTAATATAAATATGATATATTCATCACTCATGTGCAGAGGGAACAAACAAACTGAGAAAAGCATTTCATAACATGGTGGTCGCACAAAGGACAGACAAAGTAACACATTTTAAGTAGAAGTACAGAAAATTTCTTTTTAGATTGAAATATTGGTATTAGGGAATTACCTAAGAGTCATTGCAGCCTCAGTGCACATCATGGAAATAAATAAATAAGTTACAGACGGGAAATAGCAGATGATGAATCCTTGGAGGAGGTAACCTTGCACTCCAAACTGTCAATATCCCCTCGACGGTGAAGCTCATGTTCACTCTCTCTCCCTCTCCCGAAAATGCATTAGACACAGACGATACCCTCAGCACATCAACACCGACCACTAATCTGTTAATTGATCTGGAGAGAGGAAGGAGAGGAAGAGGGTGAGTGTGAGTGTGTGTGTGTGTGTGTGTGTGTGTGTGTGTGTGTGTGTGTGTGTGTGTGTGTGTGTGTGTGTGTGTGTGTGTGTGTGTGTGTGTGTGTGTGTGTGTGTGTGTGTGTGTGTGTGTGTGTGTGTGTGTGTGTGTGTAAGGGGCGTATGGGATGGAGGGATGATATTACTTTAGAAATATATCATCTTTTATAATGGGTTCAGGGGCATCGGGTGAATGAAAGCTTGCTGTTATTTGGATAATTCATCATCCCAGGTTTATTGTTCAGGCTCCGAGAGCATTTTACTGTAATAAGTGAGGAAGTAATGTTCATTGAGTACCACACCTTTACTAGGGCAGAGTCACAAAGTGCTTCACATGAATAAAACAACACCGTAAATGTAGTAATAAACAATAAATATATGCAAAAAAAAAAAAACAGAACAGAAAGACACTCAAAATGAATATGTCAAACACTGTAAGACACAAGGTGAGATGATTGAAATAAAAAAATATATATATGGGTTTTCAGTCGTCTTGTAAAGGCTTTAACTCACACACTGTAGATAAAGAAAAGAGGCTAAACATCAACCAAAAAGATAAGTTTAATTGGTTATTTTATAAAAAAAACGGGGTAAAACCTCATGACTGATAGGTCACAAATGATTGGCACTCCAAATTACGTCATCGGCACAAGATGGCAGCAGTTGCATGTATGTGTGTATGACCCCCAGTAGAGCACATACATCTGCCAAGACCCAACAGGCCCCTTTAATTCACTCAAACTGCACCGAAAGACCCAGACTCTGTGTCCTCAGCGTCAGTCCTCCAAATGTTAATGGTTTTTCATTAAAATCCAAAGATTCATGCCCTGAGAAATCAGTTTTAGCTTTTGGCCTCATTGCGTAACTCACTGTTAAAGAGGAGGAAGATACTGTGGCACCATGATTCCTACAAAGTTCTCAAAGCTGTACACAAGGGAGTATCACATTTAGTTCGACACAGAGAGCGAGCGCTTTCATCTGACTCCAGCCCACCTGCTAACCAAAGTGTCCTCCCACTTCTCAGAGGGGACAGAGACGATCCGAAGAGACCGGAGGAGTCTGGAGGACGACAGCAGGCGTCATCTCACTGGGAGCCTGATAAATGCAGAAGTGTTTTGGTGATGCTGCGCCGCTCAGCCACTAAAGGGATTAAGGGCCCGATCAAGGCTGCAGCGTAAGTGATAAGAGTCAAAAACAAGAAGAAGAAGTGAGTCACACGTTCTAATCCCTGCTCCACCGTCCTCACCAGCAGACATTAAGCATCATCTGCCTGACACATCCCACCTCGGAAACATAAGGAGCTTAGATGATGCAGCATTATTTTTTTTCCTCAATAAGAGGAGTTCAAAAAACTTGTAAAGAGTTCATGTAGGTTATAATATGATAATTTTGACTCCTGACAAAACAGACTATAAAAAGACACAAGGGATCAGTGACGTTCCAATATATTCTATAAAAGGAGATTATGAGGATTTACCAAGCTATCATATAATTTATTGATAAGATATAACAATCAACTGATATTTAAGTGTTAAGGGTTTGTAAAAAGAACATGTACGATCTAATATGGTTTATCAATTGATAATGTAATCATTTTCATTCTTCAAGTAAAAATGCAGAAAATTCACTAGATTCAGATTATAACTTGTGAGAATTTGGCTGCTATTCTTTATCATATTGTGAATTTATTTCCTGAAATTGTGACAAGTTACAATGTTGTCTTTTAACGGTTCAGTGTGTAGGATTTAGTGACATCTAGTGGTGAAGTTGCATGTTGAAGCTTCACCTCACCCTCCTCTTCCAGACATTTGAGAGAACCTGTGGTAGCCTTCAGTTGATATAAAAACTCAAAAGGTGTTTATCCAGTCTTGGCTACTGTACAAAACACAGCGTAGAGAGGAACTCTCGTGATGTAAATATGAAGTATTTAAATATAACGGGCTTTTGGCCTCAATAGTGGTAAAGAAAACCACTATTCATACAATTTAGTGAAAACCACTATTCATACAATTTAGACGAAACAAATAATTTTATATTCAATTTCTGCCAATAGATCCCTTTCACCCAAATTGTACACACTGGACCTTTAATAAATCCAATTGATGAATTACAGGTTGAGCAATAATGAAAAAAACATATTTCTAGCCTCACATTAGATCACTGTCTTACTTTAAATCTAACTGGAATCACGTCTGAAACTATTGGGAGTAAAATTCAAGCTCATAACTATATATGTGTTACAGAAAACTAATTTAAAAAATGCCGATAAGCTTAACATTGACCAATCACTGCTCTTTAGGAAGCAAAAAACTAATGTACGAGATACCCCAGGTGCACCATGGAGGTTTACAACCCTACCGCCATGTTTGTTTTATGATAGAACTGTGATCTATATTCAAGATGAGCAGTTGCCCCGTTGAAGCACATTATGTAATTTGCTGCTGGGGTATTGAGTCAGTAAAGCGTCAACTGGAACATTAATGTTCATCTACTGCCCTCTAGTGGTCTTTAAAAGTAAAACAAGTCTTTTAAGCAGATCATCATATATAGTAAATAGTGGTTGTACATTTATTGTATCACAATGACAGTGACTGTACCATCTATTGATCTATGGACAGAGCGGCTTCACTGTATAGAATCCAAACCTTGTTAACTGGAGCAAACAGAATGTCCCCATTCAATTTTTTGTTTTGTTCCACGTGTAATTTCCAACCCTTTAAAAGTACCTTTTAATTTCACTCTTCTCAAATAAGTCAAATGTCCTTTGGATAAAAGTTTAATTCACAAAAATACATTGACCAATATAATGAAAATGTACTAAAATGTACTTTAATAATCCATAAAAGCTGGAACATCATTGACAGAAAAACACAAGAAGCATTATTAGAGTTGGTTTAGTATAATATATTTCAGCTTCAAGAGACATAGAAATCAATCCTTATTTTTCCCCATATTTCTTCTATAAAAAGGCCCATTTTTTTCTGAAGCATTATTATGCAAAAAATGGCATTAGAATATATTATGGGAGCTATGAAATCCCAGTGACTGAGTATAAAATTAAGTCACATCAAAGAGAGATATCTGCAGAAGAGAAGTCCATGAACAACAGGGCGATCAAAGAAAAAAAATATAATAAAAATAATAATACATATCATAGACCTTGATCTATCATCACTGACATGACAGGCATGGACAATAGGTGTATGGCTATAAAAAATTTCTCACTGATTTCACTTGAAAACATCTACACTTAATAACTGATGCATTTTTTTCATGCTTGTTTTTGAAGAATATTTATAATCATACAACTAAAGAGGTCAACTTCCATGTCTCTCAAATACGATATTGATATTGAAAACGATGAAAAATACTGAAGTTCTAAAGATGTTTTCCTTCTTAAAAGCGGTTGTTTTCATTTTGTCGAACCGCCAAATTAAATGAAACTAAGGGGCTGCTCCCTAGCCACGTTTTGGTGGCTCTTGGACACTTTTTTTTTATTCTTTCAGAGGCTTTGATGCACTTTTATTATCATGATCAACAATTTGTGGCATTTTGTTTGTTGGTGCAAAAATGGAGACTGTCCATTCGGGGGGTTCACACTGAAACTGAGACACAGAGGAAGGTCCTCAAAGGCGAGAGACCAGAGTCTTCTCCCTCTCTCTCTTACTGTCTTTCTCTCACTCTCTCTTCATTCTCTCATCTCTCTCTCCCCATCTCTCTCTCTCGCTCTCTCTCATGTAGATCATCCTCGTCTTTGAAAGGAGCAGTTCAGTCAGCTGATTCACCGTTTATGGCTGATGGAGGGAGGGCGGGGCTGGGTGGGTGGATGGGGTGGTGGGGAGGTTTCGGGGCTGTTGGAATGCTGGCACGTTCCAATCAGGGCAACAGTTCTTCATTACAGCATTTCTGCAACACAGCATAGAGGTTTGGTTAGTGTTAACTTCATCATTCAATGATCAGCCCCAAACTCACCATCTACAAGCTGTCACTGCCCTCTGCTGGCTGTTCAATGACAGTACACCTGTTTAAACAATACTATGAATGTGGGAGGAGAGAATGAAAACAAACTGCTAAAGGTAAAATTTAACTTCTATCACTCTTTCTTCTGCTGACAGCTTCTCAGAAATGCACAAACCAAGAAAACGACCTGGTTAACAATTGATACAACTCCTCCTTTTGCGTTAGATGTGATGTAGCCGTAACCTTGAATTCAATGCTATACTAATTCTTTTTGACTCAAAGGTTAAAGTTTAGAACCAGTTCTTGAGGATTTCACACAACCCAGGGTCTTAAAAAAACAACTCAGAAATTTCCTGAAAAGAATACACAATTTTCTGGTTTTCTGAGTGTCACCTACAGCCTCTTACAGTCTGAGAGCAGGAATTGAGGCCGGCAGTGAAAGAGAGAGTCCAGAGGGATGAAGAAGAGCCGTCCACTAACAGCTAATCCCTTATCCCTGCAGACACTTTCAGGACAAACAGGAGTTCAAGGGAGCTCTGAGTGAACACCACTTTATTTTGTTAACAACTTCTGACAAGTTGCTGTAGTTCACAGAACGGGGAACACTCCCTCTGATACTTTCCAAAAATGCATATGAGACTGTCAGCTCCTTCAGGGATGCTGAGAGAGAGAGGGTACAGGAGCACTGGTGTGTGTCTGGCTCTGATACGGACCCACACGGTCATCACTTTAGTGCAGCCACATCTCACAGGAGTGACTCATTCTGCGGTCGTGCCGTATTCGCATCCCAGCTGAGGTACCATAATTACTCGTTTCCCACTTGTAAACAGTGTTCACTTCCAAGTTGTAATTACGTCTGGGGAATGTCAGGTTTATCTGAAAGCTGCTGTGTATTTAACTTGCCGACAAATAATAGAGATGTGCAGGTTCAAGAGAATGCAAACGAGTAGATATTGTGCTACATGTTAAATTACACTCGCATACAGTAGCCATTAATAGCTTTTTCTAAATTATTGATACGGCTCTTAACTAACGACATGTGTGCTCACCACATGGGAATCACGGGAATCTTTCCCATCATTACCTTCACTCACACATGATGTGAATGTGTCACTGGTGCAGCTGCTGTCGGAAACCCTCTCTGCTCAGCTTGACACCCCAGCGCTGCTTTTAGCTTCGCAACTAAAACAAGGTTTGTGTGGAGCCTATGGAGAGCAGTTATCTGATCAAATCCCTAATGGCCTCGGGTTTTTACCAATAGTAAAGCCCGAGGGTGGAGCATTGGGCGAATTAGAAATAGAAGTGAACATATGCATAATCCTTCAAGCGCATACCCAGCAAGTTATGGGACGTCCGGGAGGTCAGTGAGGGCGTTTGACCTGCCTCACAGGGCTGAGTAGGAGCGTGGTAGAGACAGAATCTATTCATTCAATTGACTTGTAATAGTAGGAGAAGCACAGATTTAAGACCTAGATTTTAAGTAGTCCTGATCCAGGGCCATGTTAAGATAGTGATAAATAGTGTTATAACCGTGTTACTGCTGCTCTAAGAAGTCACAATATCCTGACATGCATCATTTGCAGCTGGAGTAACATCCTGCCAAACTTCTAAGCATCTACATCAAAGTATAAAACCTCAGTTACCAAGTCTATAAACTCTAATGGCAGCATCAGGTGTTAAGGTGATAAAACAACATGGGGCAACGTCTGACTCCAGACCATGAAAATAAATAAAGTCTGTGGGGAAATGAGGCCACCTGTTGCTTTATCTGCCCAAAAGAATCTGGGCAATGCTGAGAATTCTTAAAAGAGCATTCTGGAATACATAGTCAAACATTTAAATCTTTAAAGAGAGTTGCATTTTTTCAATCAAGTGGAACATATAAACAAAAGTAACCTTGTGTTGTATGAGGAAAAAAGTTACACAACTGTAAATACTAATATTCAGAACCACAATAGTCACAGTATGATGTCAGGAACTCCCCGGCAATTTCTCCCCCAATGAATTCAGCAAAATCAGAGACAGCTTGTAGCTTATGAGGTCAACAAACTGGAAAATGGCCACGAAGTGAAATGTCCCATTAACTTTCTCTCTCTGCCCCATCCGAGCCTGGCACTGTCGCCCCTCTCCCAGTGTACGGGGCTGCTCTGTTGTGAGCAGTGGAACAGTGAGGCTGTAATCCCATTAGTGCTGGTTCATTGGGCTGGCCAGCGTGTGAACGGGAGCATGGGGTGGGAGGGGGGGGGGGCAGACACCGCCCTAGGGCCTGTTAATGGAGGCCTCCCTCTCACACCCTTTGAACCTCCAACTGCCCAACACAGATGGATTCAGATGAGGAAAGCAGTGGGTGGGTGGGTGGCTTAGCGACCCTGATGGCTGTTTGAATAATCGGGTGTTATCAGTCAAATCTGTTTTATTTCCTCCTGAATTGAAAGTTAAAAGATACTAAAGGAGATTAACGTAAAATCTCTGTGGCGGGCTGGACTGAAATGTGTTGACAGAGATTGTAAGAGACTTAGAAATGACCAAAACATCAGGACCGAATCCCTCAACATCATAAACAGCAGCCAACGACTTGCTCATGGGCGCGTCAGCACAGTTCACACCCCCAGAAGTGACAGCGTGTACCGACGTCCTTCAGTTGAAGGCCAAAGTCTCACTCCTCGTTCTGCCACCCTACCTTTGGTCTCACACAACAAACCCAGGCTGCCACCAGATCTCCAGAGAAGTTGCGGTCTCATCAACAAACAGACGAAAAATGTGTTGAGGCCCCTAAATAACACATTTAGTAACTTCTTAAAAACAGACAAACAAACAATCATGCCGACTTCACACACAGACAGATCAGGTGCGTGGCAGAGTTTCAATTACTGTCTTCATCAACATCCTTTGCCACTTTCTGTGTAAATCTCAGTGTAACATAACGAGTGCCATGTCAGAAAGTGTGCGTCATTATCCACCTTTGAATGATTCATTCCACTGAGACACACATGAGAAGATAGTGGGAATTAGTGTGGTTGAAACTGTGACAGCAAACGTTTCTACCTGACATTTGAGTGTGACCACAGAAAGCACACATCAAGACTGGCGCCACTATTGCGGAACCCAGTTAGTTTCAAGCATACTGAACCCTTTCGGCTTCACTAACTTCAATTTTCAACAACACTGATGCCCGACTCAGTTATCTCCACGTGAGTGTGGGCGCAGATCATAAGTCCTCAGAAGATTTCCTCATCTGACTGAACCTAAAGTCATGTCCGAGAGGAAACTATCCACAGCCGAGGGGAAACATTGTTTACTTCGACTTTACATGTATGTTATATATAAAACCCTGCAGGATTATTCTACACTGCTATTACCAAGTTAACTATGCCTTATCATTACTGGCAGAGCCGCAAATCAGAAATAAATACTTCATTGTAATATTTTTGCCATTATAGGAACTGTGTACTAATGTGATGGAGTATTTTCATTTGTCCGGTATTTAAATTGGCAACATGCTGAAAAATCGACAGAAAATCTTTATATAAAGAAAAAAGGCATTACATACAGCAAAATATCAGTAAACTCAGAAATACATGAAAGCTTGTCTGTTGGACAGGAATAATTTACAGGAATCAGCCATCTGGTTTACTGGTAGTTAATGTTTTCACACTTCCTCAGTATCAGCATCCTGCTAAAACTACCCCAAACATTTTTGAGAAACGATTCAGATTTTTCTAGGAAACAACCTGACAAAAGACCAGGATTTCCTCAGATCAAAGTATCTGCTGAGCTCTGCTGAGTTTCGTATTAGAATCCAAACGTCATCAACAGTGACTCATTCATTCAAACAGTAATGATGGCTAAAGAAACGTAATGAAAGCAGCTCGCACTTTTGAAAGCTGACTCAGGGATGTTTGCTGGTAAATCACCAGCATCAGCCTTTGGAAGCCAAAATAACCTGACACATCCCACATATGCAAACTATGAACAAGAAGACAACCGATTCATCATCACATGGACTAGTTCCTCTCCCAGAAGAATTTAACTGTGTCCACATCAGCCGGCTGCACCTTGGAAAACTCTACACAGAAAGCCCTTTCAACAAAACACTAGGTCCAGTTAAATGAATCCAGGCCAGGTGAGGTGTGACTATGTGCTGACTTTATAAGGGATAAACTGACCTTGTTAGTTAGGGTCAGCTATCTTACTTTTAGCATCTGTTATACTTCCAGCACCTGGGTAAAGGACTATCTTTCTGAAATGTTTCCTGTTAGGTTTCTCCCATTTTCTTTCAAGTGTTTAAGAACACCCAGTAAAAACTGTTCACAAAATGTAAAACCAGTATCTCTACATTGGTGTAAAATATAGAATTTATATATATAAGATCCTTTGTAAGACCCCACCCATGAAAATCATCTTCACATCAGGGGAGCAGGTGGCTCTACACAACCACAACCAGCTGGTTTGCTGTGCTGAGTCATGACCACCCAAACCATGCCAAACTAGATAAGCAATAAGGACAAATATGCCGGGATAAAGTCAACACTCTTTGATAGAGTTTGGGTTCCTAACAAGCAGCCTTCACTTGACCACATTCTGACTGAGACATTATTGCACAAGCAAGTTTTATGGCAAGTGAGCTAATAGCTAAGAAGCTATGACTTCATTGAAAAAGAGAATTTGAGAAGGGGGTGAATATGTTGCCGCTGCAGAGCTGCAGCAACCGAACTGTACCACACTGAAAGAAAAATCAAGAGATGTCCTGTTTTGTCTCTGGCGTGTTTGTCTAGTTTTATCTAAAGCCATCTGCAAGTAGCATCATTATCACAACCATCTGATATCAGACACCTCACCAAAGAGAAGCAATTCACACACACACCTGGCTCAGAGCTGCTGCAGGGGCTGGAGGGGGGGTCTCTAAAGCAGGACACAGTTGGATTTCTTTTTCGCCTTCTTCTTTTCCACTGGCGTTTTCCTATTTATCTGTCTGACCAGGTCATAGAAGATCTAAGAGATACAACAAACAAAAAGAGAAAAAAACAGCAGTGTTGATACAGTTGGGAAACTCACCCTTCATTATCGTATGACACAAAACACAATGTTCCACCTTAAAGCGTGTGTTGAGTGTAACCGTTTACACACAGTTGGTTTAACAAGTGGCAGGTTTCATTGAAAGTAACTGAGCTCATTGCTTCCGACATTGTTAATAAACAATAGATTTGTCAAATTAAAATTCTGCTGATGAGGTTACTCTCACAATTAAACAGCTCCCTGACAGATTGGGTGAATGTGGCCGTTTACATTGTGGACATGTTCATCATACTCACATCGAGGACATTGATCTTTGACTTAGCAGAGGACTCTAAAAAGGCACAGTGGTTCCACTGTCTGGCCAGGTTCTGGCCCTGCTCCTTCCCCACAACACGCTCATCCTCCAAGTCGCACTTGTTCCCAACCAGAATCATCGGCACCTGAAGACAAAACAAGAGAGGGAGCATGAATATTTGAGGAAAGTTTGTGATATTGACTTAAATTCAGAACGGCAGCAATACTAAATCTTTTTGAAGTGTTTAATATTCTGAAAACATTGTGACAAAATGAATTAATCCGTACAGAAAGAAGAAAAACAGCAGATCTGAACGAAAAATGCTGATCTAACACAGATGTGTGACTTTTCTTTTGAAGTCGTTAACCAAGTCTACTCAAATAAATAGAGGGGAAGAAATAGAGGGAGGAAAATTAGTGAGTCGATAGTAAGGTTACAAAAGTGAAGCAGGGGTGGAAAATGAGCATGAAATAGTAGACGGAATTCTAGCGGAGCAAACAAAGCGAGTGAGACAGATTCATATCAACATTAGCACATGTTTTGTACAAGTGCCAATACAATAGCCAAACTTTAGTACAAATACCTAAATCATACTTTTTGATCCAAATATGACCACAAGAAAAAAGTTTTTTCGTTTTACTGGAAAATCCAAAATTGTATTATGGTACATAACACATGCTTTCATATGCAATTAAAATGAAGTGGAATTACCAGGGAATTCAACATAAAACATGGATGCTGCAGAAAACTTTAATGCTTTACAAGATGCAAGACTAACTGTTTGAAACAGACTGGAATAAAATGGCACTGCAGTACAACTAGTGAAACAAAAATAAGCATCTTTATAAACCTCTGCAGGGGAAAGAGGCAGAAACTTATATAACCTGTTACCTCAATGGTCTAAGACATATACCAGGACATAAAAACAGTGCTTATGACGACACTGTACGAATTCAATGCTGGATCATTCTTCTTGAAGCATTTAGAGCCAATGAACACTTCCTGCACTCACGGACGAGGCTGGACAATTAATCGAACATTAAGGTCATTATGCAACTCTTCAAACATAATGACTCGAAACAGCCCTAGATTCAGTCATTCAGTGTGGTCAACAAATGATGTCCTTTACACAGGCTACCGCCCACCCGGTAAATGGATCACTGGTAACATTAGAATTTGTGAAGGTTCAACGCGGTGGCCCGGGACGTGCAAAAATATCTAACAATATCAATAAAAGAACATGTCTAATAAAAGGGAAGCACATAATAATTAATAAAGTTAAGCAGCCTATTCATTTCAATCAGAAGCCTGGATGTGGGAGGGTCACAGAGACAATCAAGAAAAATCAATCCATCCCTCGAGCAAAGCCAAGGAAATCATTTAGGTTGCAAAACAGTGACAAAAGAGATTAAAAAATCAATAGGAACTTGCAAGGAAGGTAGTTTCTTTTATTTTTGTGTGTGTAGAAAGGAAATCCTCCCTCACTAATGCTGAGAACACAACCGTTGACATGAAGCCCAGCTGGTTTTGGAATCTTTCAAATACTACTGCTCTTCTTCTTTTGTGTTCTCACTCAGATGTTTTCACAACCAAGGTCAAAAAAACAAAAAACTTTCTGAGGAAGAGGGGAATAGTCCGGGCAAAACTTCAGCCCTTCAACTGTCACATCGGGCATAGCCGGAGCAGTCAGGGTGTCGGGATGCAGCTCATCCTGCCTGCTGTTTCCTAACCGGCTATCTAGGGAGCACGCTGGCCTAGAGGAAGCCGTGGCAGCCCCGCCCAGCCAGGATAACATCGCTTTCCTTCCTGAATGTTTTCGAACATTTCAGCTGGATTGCATGTTCCGGCTGCTCCCTGGAATTACATGATAGTGTGAGACTGTTTGTTTGTGGGAGCCTGTACGTTAATTTCGGCCTGCCATCCATTTTTACATTTAAACCGGGCTTTGCGAAACCTTCCACAGTGAAACCTTACGACAACATCCAAGCTTTCCAGAGGTCCACCGGATATTTGTGTTGTGTGGTGCAGCTAAACAAAGCGACAGGCGTAATCAACTAGTGGAAAACTTTGCATGCAGCACATCAGGTGCCAATAATATCAGCTGGGGTAATCTATTTGTGGTGGTCCAGCAACAAATAAATCCCTGCATGGGAAATCCTGCCTTCAATACCCTCTTCTGATCCAGAAACTGCCCCCAGTTGTGTCTTTTGGTTCTGGAAAAACTAGGTATATATGGTTATATCCAGACATGTGCTAACTTGCTCACACTTCAGTCCTTTTCCCACCCAGAGGCCACTAATGTTAAGAGGTTGTATTTGACAGTGGCCACATTCCTAATTTTTGAAAGTATAGGATGAATATTCCAGCGTCTTTTTGGCTTCCCTCTCTTGCTCTCTCTGGGCTGTGGGGCAGACGACAGGAAACTGCCATGTTTAGATTAACCCCACAGAGGTTGCTGCTTGATGTTTGATATCCAAACAAGCCTTTGCGCTGGACTGCTGAATGGCATTTCTCCCAGAGGTCCTGGGAGAACCAATGGTATGCCCTCCCAACACAAACTATGGGCCAAGCTGGGATGAGAAGGATAGAACGAGAGGGATGAAGGTATGCAAGAAGGGAAAAATCTTCGGTGTCAGCAACACACAAGGCAGCCTTAACCTACTTGAGGAATCCGCACAGCCCACAGAGAATCTGTATGCAGGCTTTTAACATGCTACAGACAGGTCCTATCGTGCTCACAATGGCATGCTACAGACTGGATTGCGGGAACACAGGATAGTGTAGTATAGAATATATATATTTATATATATATATATATATATATATAAATGGATGGAGTCAGTTGCTCAAAATGCTGCGGTGAGTCACAAGCAGCGAGTTGGGCATTACTGTCGTCCTACTCACAGAAGCAGAAACAGAAATGGCCCAGAAAAAGTCATAAGACCTCTCTTACATAAGAACTGTGGAAGCAAGAATGGGAAGGGAGCTTTTAACATTCTGGTGACTACTAGTCTAACGACTTATTTAAGGAGATGGAATTTGGTGTTTAACGTAGAGTCATAAAAACACTTGAATTGAGCTTGGCAATATTAGGGGCATCTGTTCATTTTGACAGCTTTGCAGTAAATGGTCCATGGCAGAGTTGAGAATGAGAACAGCTGCAGCAACAACCAGACTGTTCAAGCTTTCGCTCTTCAATAGTATGAAAGCTCTAACCAAAAAAAAAAGGAAAACATGTTAAGCATCTCCTTTGGTCGTGCATTCCTGCAAGGGGCAAAGAAAGATAAACAGATGTGTCAACCATCATAGGTAAAGCCTAAATCACCCCAGAACTGATAGCTGATGGAGCGGACGTAATAGCACGATAAAAAACTGGGGATACATTCAGAAGGAAGAAATAGAGAAGAAAAAGGACATTAGCTGTTTTCTGGCATGTTGAGGAGCCACTGATCCTGCAATCCATCTGTTAGCCTGAGGCTAACCTCAGCTCTCTAACCACAGAGGCTCTAATGAAGTACCACAGCCTCACAATCCAGTGTGTTTTTGATGAGCTGAGGCTTTCCTTGCATCCCTGACGTCCAATCACCCGCACAGAGTGCCAGACCACAGTGAGGCCACAAAGCAGGCCATAGAGAGCAGGGAGAGACACAGAGAAGGCAGTGAAAAGACCAGTCAAAACAGAAAGCAGAGAAGCTTACTGGAACTGATATAGAGGAAGGGGAACAGGAGGACAACCGGTAGAAAAGATGAGACAGAAAAGATGCAAATAGTGTAAAACTCCTTCGGCAGGCTGCAGAGGCTCCTCGAAGATGGTTGATGGGGAACAGAGAGCAACAGAGGGGAGGAAAGAGTGAGAGAGCAAGGGTTATGGTAACATTCAATCCCTCCAGAGATCACCAAAAAAGGGCATCTGAGATCCTGCTGACGCACTGCCCAACCAGAAAGGGGTTGGAGGGTTTACTCACTCCAACAACCTCGCAATTCACCAGAGATACAGACAAATGTAAATGTACTGCTGATAAACTGTGAAGCAAGAAAATAATTACATGAGACATGCTCCTCTATATCTCCTCTGCCGAGGAGCTGACTTGAACAGTAAAACCATATTGTTCAAAAAGCTAAACTTAACGCATCTCCTGCTGAGACATTGGCCTACTTTTTAGTGGACTAAGCTTACATGTGGGGCAATTCGGTTTCCATGTCAAACACAGATTAAGTAAACAAACCACAGGGACCTCCAGGACGCTAGTATCAGCCAATGATAGGTTATATACTGTACAAAAGTTTCACTGGGTTCTTTAGCATATTGTTTGCACACTAGAGACAAAGCTACAGAAATACCACAACAGCGCCTGCTTTATGTCAAGGTAATCCAAGTTTGTAATCACTGGCATGAGATGCTGTGATTATAGTGTTGAATGGTATCCATAGCAACAGTGTGATCAGCTCCCTGAACAATGTAGGCGGCTGACAACAGAAATAAGGCCTGCACCCTGTCTGCAGTATCTTCCACAGTTTCTGGTGTCAACAACCTATTCGGACATGACGAAATAAAATGAAGTGAAGAAAAGGTTATGTGAAAATGTGGAGAAGTTAATGTAAACATGCTTGTGGTGCTTGAGTGTGCACACTGTGTACTTACATCCTCTGTGTCTTTTACTCGTAGAATCTGTTCTCTCAGGTCCTGGAGGTCGTTGAAGGTGGACTGTGCTGTGATGGAGTAAACCAGGGCGAAGCCTTGGCCGTTCTTCATGTACAAGTCCCTCATCGCTGTGAACTGTTCCTACAAGGCAGAAAAAAACAAAGAGGAAGAACGGGGCATGAGCTCTGCCATCTGCATTTTATATACTGTTAAAAGATTTAAGGTCAATATCATATGTATAACCGTGTGACCTACTCAGTACATATAGTGAATGTTCAAGACAAAACTATTTTTCCAAGAAAAAGTGTGAAACGTTTGATAATTGTAGAATCTGCAATGGAAGGCTTTGCTTTCTTTGTCTTTTTTTTATAGTTAATTAAGAAAGCTGTTTGGGATTTGGGCTGTTTGTCACAGAAAACATGCCTTCTCTTAACTATTTGCAGATGTTTTTTGGACCATATGCTTATTGGAGGAAATCTGAGGATTAGTTGCAGCCCTGGTTGATGCAGAAAATATTTTTTCACAACATTTTGCAGGACAGAATGACGGCAACCTGCATATAGCATCAGGCATTCTGTAAGCAAGTAGCTTATCATCACTCTTCTAGCAAACTTGTGCTAGTTTTACATAAAAACTAGCACGGCTCATGAGAAACTTTGAAAACAAGTTTAGCCTATTAATGACAATAGAATCTAACTGTATAAGTATATCTTATTAAAAGTAATTAATCTACAATAACAAGCAATGTTTTTCAATCAAGGTAATATCCTACTATCAGTGTTTCCACCTTTACTTACAATGGCAGGATTCAATACATTGACTTAGCAATCATTACAAATCGAACGGCTGGATATTGACAGAGCTTTTAGTAGCGAGGAGTTCACTTACTGTGCCTGCTGTGTCAAGAATTTCAAGCATACATTGCTGCCCATCTACCTCCACTTGCTGTGGAAAAAAGGAAGAAACGCATCGTCAGAATGAGATAATGTAAGAGTTAATTTCAGGTCAGTGGGCACATCAAAGTGCATCTTGAGATTCTTGTATACAATAAAGTCCAACAGAGACAAATACAGAGGACAAAAGAGAATAAAAAAGAAAGAAAGAGAAGTAGAATAAAAGAAGAATTAAAAAAATTTTTAAAAAAAAATGGGAAATTATACATGAGTGAGAGAGAGCGAGAGAGAGAGACATGAGAGAAAAAGAGGAAAATATCATGACGTGAACTTGCAGAGCAGCTGCTAACAATCAGCTCATTCCACGCCAGCACTCGTGGCCTCTCCCTCGCCGCTGTCACAGGACACTCACCTTTCTGTACGAGTCTTCTATTGTCGGGTCATATTTTTCCACAAAGATTCCCTGTACGAACTGAACTGTCTGAAAGAGAAGACACATAGCAAGTCGACGTCAGATCATGGCAACCTTTCGAGACAACAACAAAACGTCCAGAGAGGCAAATATGGCAACGGTGCCATGTCTTCTAGTTTCTTACAACAACTGGAATGAGTATGTTGAGTTTGTTCATGGAGGTGATGGGCAGCAGAAAGAGTTAAACAAAACCCCCAGTACACGTTCATTTCCCCATCATGTGTGACTACATGCAAGTGAAAGGTTTGGCCTAAGCTACATAAAGCACTGTGCTTAGTGGCAGATTTACATCAGGGGTACACTGAGTTCACATGATAAAGTCTTAAGATTTAAACAGGTCAGCCTTCCAGTCTGAGGGATTAACCCAACTTTGACACCTGGTTAAAGTTAGCTACGCAGAACATGTAACATTTCACAAACATGCATGTGCTACTGAAAATCTTGCAATGACAATAAAATAGTTTGATATCTGCTAATCATCAATCCATGCAAAGAATATGAGACCTGATTTAATATTTAATGTGAGATCTACGACTGGAAAGCTTAGAATTGGCAAAAAAAGAATTGGAATCTGAAATAATTATATTTAAAAATCCTGCAGCAGGCATAGCTAGTATTTCAAAAGACTAAAACACATGTTTGCATATTTGTCAGGAGACACAAGTAGGGAATTAAGAACAGGACTGTTTCATCTGTGGTTTTATGTCTTTCTATATCACTGTTCATGGTTTGCTTTAGTTGTTCTACCACATGCCTTTCTGAAAAACCTAGCAAAATATGTTGCAATTTCATTGACAATTATCTGACAGTGTGCTACAAAGGAAGACAGAGAGGCAGGAAGGGGGTCAGGAGTGTGTGGATACTCACCAGAGCGGACTTGCCCACACCTCCAGAGCCTAACACCACTAGCTTGTATTCACGCATGGTGGGATTGTTTCACCGGACAGCCCAACGGTCTGCAGTGGACACACAGGGAGAAAAAATGGGACAAGCAGAATGAGAGACGTGAAGTAAAGCGAGTGAAACAAAACTAAAAATAAGATCTGCTCGAGCTAACTTTCTTTTTGAGCAAAACAAAGACATTAACCCAGACTGGTCTATTAAGTTTTTCCCACTCTAGAAAGGAGGGATTCTAGTCATTCCTGGAGGTTATGGACAAGACGCAGCACAACAATAGAGGGAACACCCATAAGTGGAGCTGCTTCAGGGTGGAGGAGGTGAAGAGTATGTGACCCCTCTCTAACACGAACCAGCTGTGAAGTGAATGAGTGTAGGGGGAACTGAGGGGGAGATAATACATGGATCTGGCAGATATTCCTCCGAATGACACCATCATTTGGCCTTTCCTCACCAGAAACACACCCTGCCGTCTGACTTTTAACCACTTGCTCATTCCTGGGATTGTGTAAAAAAACAGTAATTTAGACTAATGACAGAAAGCAGCTGAGGGAGGAGGATGGCTGTGATGGGGAGGAAATTGTGAAATCATAGTAATATCCCTTTAAGAGAGGCTCTGAATCACTGGCACACATTGTGGCGCAAAGTCAGTTGAGTTAGCCAACTGGGTCACTACAAGCTGGGCTACAGATACAAAGACTGAGATTAAGTTGTAGCTGGGTGAAGAAGAGGGCGATTTCTGATTGCCTTTTATAATAAATCAGATTTCCGGCTAACTGCAATTTCAAATGATGATTTTGGCTACAAAAAATGTTCAGCTCTTTGACATTTAGAAATAATCCAACATGGTTTGAAATTGGCTAAATAGATGTTAACATTTCTAGTAATCCTTCAAAGAAGAAAAAAACAATCCTATTGGATGACAGGTTTTCACTGCAGAGTTACAAAATACTCTGGCTGACTTGAAAGCTTCAAACCTTCAGCTGTTGCCATGGTAATCAATGTCCAAAATCAGTATTGGAATTATGTAATGATTATTGTTTCATATAGAGTAAGTACAGTAACATGTGTACACAAGAACCTGGCTTTATTAAAAGAACATTAATAAACTATTGTTTTAAAATTACAGCTTCAAAATCATTTAGATTGCAAACAGACTTATAATAGGAGGGACAATACCTCTTCCAGGGTCCCCCCCCCCCCCCCCCCCCCCCCCCCCCGCCAGGCTAAGCGTCGATTGTTTTTTTTATTTAAAAAAAAAAAAAAAAAATCCGTCACTCGCGCACATCAACAACACTTCACTTCCTCATTGAGCCCCGATCACAGACATGGCCCCGATCCCCAAGCAACCATCCCATTGGTCCAAACAGTCACATGTCCCACCCAGACCCATTCACTGACCCTCGGACATCAGAACGCTCCTTCAACACAGTGTTTTACTGAACATACGTCACCTTCACTGACCGTCAGACATCAGAACGCTCCTTCAACACAGTGTTTTACTGAACACAAGTCAAAACCAAACATAAACATAAACCTAGTCCGTTACACGATTAGGCTGCAGCTATTTGGTTTTATTTATTTAAAAATAGTGTACTTCTTATTTCATACATTTTCCACAAATATGAGGAGGACTCAAATAGCCCTACAAAGTTCTGTGTTTAATTTATTTCAAAGTAGGCCGACACTTGCCTGTGTATTTTGTTTGTTTGTTATTTTGTTGCTTGTCTGTTTGAGTAGCTGGCTGAAAGCAAAGAAGTAGTAGGCTTACCTTTTATTGGTAACCAAACTGTTACGGTTCATTGTTTCTGAAATAAGAGGCCTGACTGCTATGTTAATGCAGCACAAAACAAAATGTAAACAAAGGCTCAAATATTAAAGTTCAAAACTGTAGGTTTTAACTAGCAACTCCAACGTGATAAAAATAAATAAAAAAGAGGGCTTATAAGTTAAGTCAGCAGTGCAACTCAAAAAGATATCAAAGTATCTATTTAACCCCTTTTCAAAATAAAAAAGTTAGGTGTGCATATTAAACAAAGTGCAACATGTTTAGAGTATAAGAAACAATGGTGTCCAGCTCAACTCCCCCCCCCCGCCCCCCCCCACCCCCCCGCGGGTGCCTTCTAGCAGCCCTACCACCAGGCTTAGCAAGTTTTCTGGGGGAAACCCTGCTCTTCCTTTCCTATTCTGTACCCCCAATACATAGTTACACTATTGTTCCTGTTCTTGTTATATTTAACATTCTCATAAGAGGAGTCTCACCAAATGAGTCAGAAGCTTAAACTGAAAGGCGCAACTACTCGATTTAACTTGCTTCCAAGAGAAACCTGGATTTCTCACAATTTACCAGCACTGACAATAAAGTAGATTTAGAAGTTGAATACAAAACCACAACAAAGACTCAAATAAGAGTCCACGATCTTCAGATGACAGTTTTATAGAGCAGAGAACAGCTGCCAGTAATTACATTGGGAAAGATGGAACCAGAGATTTTCCAGGTTAAAGATGATTAATCTCACATCAAAATAGTTATTTTTCTTTTAATTGACTAATCAATCAACTAAGTGTTGTTGAGAATGTGATACTTTGGTGCCACATCTGATTCAAGCTCGACATTTGGTTGTTTCTTTAACTTTCTTCAAGAATTACTGAAGTGGTTTAACACCAGTTATTCTTGGGTTCACACCAGTCGACTCGTAGATTTAAATTTAATCAAACTTAGTTTTGTCTTAATACTTCTGGGTCCCTGTTTGAAAATTGCAGCTTGTTGGCATCAAGACCGTGTTGGAAATCAGAAGGGGGCTTAAGTTAAAATGGTCCCAAAAGAAGACAGCATAGCCTTGACCGATAAATCGACTCTTTTTGCAAAACCTTTTTTTTTTAGCAAAAATCAAAAAGCTAATCGGCAGCCACTGTGGGAAGCCTATGATCCCCTCCTACACTGTTCTCTTTATTGCAAACTCCATCAAAACACTCAGGGGAGGTGGACACAGGACTGAGGACCTCATACTTCAATCACAAGCAGTGACCATGTGGGATATGAAGCCCGGACTGTGAATAATTCATATTCACTAATCCTCTACGCACGAAGTGAAGTTCTGCTCGCACGGTTAGGGAGGAGCCATTGGAAGGAAACGAAAAAGAACAGGGCTGCACACGTGCCATGCAAACAGTCCGCGGCTGCACTTTCAAGTAAACAATCGAGTACAGAGTCAAGTGCATGCACAGCGTCACAATCACAATGTCACACAGACAATGTCAGACTCAGATTTAGGGGAGGCCTCACTTGTCAGCTATGTGCACATCACGTTTCTTTGTGCGGACGCTGTGGACTGACCCCTGCTGAGACAGATGACATCAGGGGCCCATTCTGTGACAGTGGCTGTTAAGATTATTACAGTATGTGACTGCTTCAAAGAGGTCTTGAAAAAGGACGTTTGCTCTTCTGAAAAGTGCCATCTTTAAAAATACTCAGGAAGGAAGAGCAGAACTGAGGTATATGCAAAACACCAAGCTAATTCATTTTTTGCCCAAAAAAGTACCTAGATCCAATATCAGCTAGAATTATCTGCAATTTTAAAGTTCTTCAATTTCGCGTAACATCTATTTATAATGAGCTGAAACAATCAATTGATTAAATTACTTGATTGACAACTATGTTGATAATCTGTTGATCGTTTTCCAAGCAAAACCTTATACTTATACTCAAAAAACAGCTTGGTCTCTAGAAATTGATGAGGGTCTTTTTGACCTTTTACAGACTGAATCACTTAAAATAAATGCATAATTTTAATTAAATTATTGGCCTTTCATTTGGTCACCTGTCAATATTGTCATATCCCCATTTTCACTTTAGTATACTTTACTTTTTATATATTGTTTGTAACTACAGGTAATAGTTAAAACTGATTATTTTAACCAAATCAATGATTTTAGTCATCGGATGTCTGTATAACAACTTTTTGGAGAAACAAGCTGAGCAAACGTTAATGCCCCAAGCAAGCCCAGCAAACAGTGTTGGAGTTGACACATTTTTAACATGAAATTGATTTATTTTGTGTTTTCACTGGATTTAAATCACCTGGTCTATTTGTTTTGGGGAGGAGGAGACCTCAGTGTATAATTTAACCCCTGAAAAACACTCCACAACATCTGGACAATAAGTTACCCGAGTAACAAGCTGAGCAAACGTTAGCGGCATCTCATCTCACAGCCCCCTCCAGGACCATTTTTCACAGTAAACTGCTTTATTGTGTGTTTTTAGTGGCTTTAATGAATTAGTCTTCAGATAATTCAGTTCTGCTTACAAACCTCGGCACGATTAGAACTGGAGGCGCAGCAGGGGAGCACCCACAAAGAGGGCGTCCTCTAATGTGGAGAGGTCTGTTGGATCCACTATCGAAACAGATTCAAACCAAGCAGATGGTATATTTACATTAAAAGAAGAAAAAAACTACGTCACCAGTTATTGTGCTGATGGGTTGTAGATCAGTTCTTCAACTGTTGTTAACGCCTCAAGACATTGAAAATGAACCGAGAGGTTCCAGACCAACATGTAAATGTTTTTTTGCTGAACAACAAACTGTATTGGTTGGAAACACCAGCAAAATGTTAAAGCATCTTGAATTTCCATGTATTTGATGCTGTATTCATTCCTAACGGAGCAGCACATCCATAACAGAGGATAAATATTGTAAACTAAATATGCTATATGTTATACTATGTTATAATATTAGCACAACACAGGAAGGCTTGGTAGATTTATTCTCCAAGTAAAAATATTCTCTCATTTCCCCCATAGAACCTGTTTTAAAAAGTGCTATATAATTTAAGTGATTACTATTCTCGATATTGACAGACAGTTGCAATTACATTGGAAACCTGTGAAGACCTTTTCCCACAAACAACTGATCTGTAATCATTAATAGGAATCGAAAGGACCAAAGTCAGAATGGATGGTAGCACTGGTTTTGATAAAATCTTCCATCAATGAGCAGAAGCAGCAGTGAAGGTTTTCTCAGCTCAGATGCGTTACTCCAGGCTTTCAACAAGTGGCAAAGTAATTGCTCTAAATGCCGGCAAAGACATAAATACCACCTTCCTCAAACCTAATGACATTATTGATCAAGACAAATTCTGCTACATATTCAGCAAATGAACGATCCCATCTCCTATGAGCCTTTTAACATAAGGCAATAACAGAACCAGGGACGAGATGCTCTTGGTCTAACTTCTATTCTGCGCTTAACGCTTTTACCAGGAAAACTAAAGACAATGCTGTACTCTCATTTGCCTGCCTACACACTCACGATGCACACAAACACGCACACAAAAGGCCATTTAAGGACATCTCCCTTTAACACCAAACGTCTCCCTGCTTCCACTGCCTTTTCACTACACACTTCATTCCCGACCAAACAAACACACACACTGTGGCCAGTGCTCTGCTCTCGTAGTAACCCTAGCAAATAAGGAGCGAGGGAAAGCCACATGCCACAGAAACATGCTCCACCATGACATCACTACATCACTCACCCTCTCCAACCAAAGTTATGCGTCCATCTAAGGCTGGAAATTGGACGAGGTGGCCCTGCTCGCAAGAATATGCAGCGAACGTGAGGCTGCATCAACTATAAAACTCAAAATTAGAGAGCGGGAGGGTACACAGCTAAACCGCAACACTCAGAATCCACTATTTCCTGTTCTAGCGAGAATAATCCGATAGCAACGAAGCTGTCACAGCGACTGACTCAGCAGGCTGTATGATTGGCAGCTGCCCTGTGTATCTCCCACCCAATGTGGATTGGTGAAGCTGCACACATCCGCTGGTTAAGCAAGCAGCATGACACAGACCCTTATGGCATCTTCTTATTTGCTTGCTTGTTGACCCACATGGTACTTACAGAAGCATCACTGTTAAAAAGTTTATCCCTTTGAGGTTAAGGGATAGAAAAACTCAGGGTTAGATAAAAGTTGTTCTGGGGAGGTGTTTTTAAATGTTGATAAGCTCCCGGTTACTCATTACCTCCACCAAAACCACAGGTCACGTCACTTGTTTACACTGAGCTCAGCATAAGAAACTTTAGGGGAATAAGCAATGTGCCACTGACAGCAGAAATCCTGTCAAGAAAATAACTTTAGTAGAAAAGAAGGAGCAGCACAGCTTTATTTCAGAGTTATTATTATTATTTTAAAATAATATCCTTATAATTTCTGAACCACTTCCTGGAAACATATTCAGGATTTCCAGAGCCAAGAGGATTTCCAGAGCCATGTCCTTTAAATTACTATTCCATTTAAACCAAAGTTAAAATGTATTAAAATTGTATTTGATTTCATATTATTATTCAACTTATTCATTTGTGCAAACTATGGTTATGGTTTATCTTACCGCTCCATAAAATCAAGTTCATTTCATAATAATGTTCCAAGATGTTTTCATGCTTAATGTGTTAACAAGCAAACATTCAGCATTGATGAAGACTCAAGTTTCTACAAATAAATGAATGAGTTATAAATATTCACTGCAGTTTAAATTTGTTTCACAGATATCAATTACATACAATAATGAAAGAATAACAGCATCAGTCTCACTATTAACTGTAATTACAACTAAACTACCTTGTTCTTACCAGGAAACTTTCAAGAAACTATTAGAATGAAATAATGGAACTGTAAAATAAAGCGTTATTAAACCTTTACTCTCCATACATTAAACTATCGGATTTCCTGTCGCCAAATTACAAATTTTTGCATGTTTATGCTGACCTGCGGTTCCCTATGAGCCTGGCTAATTTGGCAGTTAATGTGAATTAATTAACTGAGAGACCACCAGCTAAACTGTCTCCAATTTACCTGCAATTAGTGTCAAATTATATACTCCTCAGGAAACTTGCTAAGGAAGAAGGAATTTACAAGCTTGTTAAATAAAGTGGTACCAAAACAGTTTATAAAAGAAGAAGCTGTACGTTTTCGATGGCAAGTAGTCCAGTTACATATTTTAAGAAGCCAACGGGTGTGAGATAGATACCAACACAAAACATTTACTCAGGAAACCAAGACTTCTGAGTAATCAGGATGTTTCAAAATCTGACTTCAAGGGAAAAGACTTAAAGAGCAGTTTCAGTCGTCAAACTTAATGCACAATCTAATCTATCCTAACATGAATTTAAAAAGAAGTACCTAAAATAACCTAATGTTCCCCTTATCTATCTGCATCTGCCTTATGTTGCTTTTTAAACTTACCACAACCTATGACGACCCCATTAGTCAGAACCAGACTGCAGCAAGGCACAAAAAACTTCACTGTGACTTAACTATGACAAAGATCTGTAACTGACAAACACCATCAAGCGAATGCATCTGTGTCGCTGGGGCCTTGACCTGTAACCACATCCTCTTTCCAGACAGCAAGAAGGCTTCATGCTGATAGGATGGAAAAGGAGTAGCTGCCTACTAAAATAGCCTCTTCCAGTCTCTGTTCCTGTTCAAGACTCCAGACAGCAGGGCTTGTACAGAGAAGGAGGAAAGGAAGTGGGTGTAAAAGCTTGTATCTCATCATCGAAAAACCTGGGTTGTGGAGACATTTTGGGGGGAGTGAGGATGAGGCAGATGCATGATTTCTATCAGCAGAGTGAAAAAACGACCACTTTGATATCGTTACACTCATTGCAGACATGTCTTTTTACACTTGGGCAATGTGAGGCCATTTAAACGGCAGATCAGATGGTATTAATAAATACTTCGTGACCATACAATCCAATGTGAAAGTACGATGGAAAAACAACGTAGTGTAAAACAATCACATTAAGCTGTGAGGGCATTTGCTACAGGAAGCTGCGGAAATAAAAGGAAAAAGTGATCACGATGCACTGTCACAATAATAGTAGTTTTAGTTTAATAGCGTGTAATGCCTCTTGACAGACTGCAATTGGATTCACAATCAAATTGACTTACTGCCTAATTACGACTCTCCCTTTTCCCAAGGACATTGCAATCTGATCTTTTTCAGGCCAGGCCCTGCTGTATCATCTTTTATCAATAAAGTTGTTTGAGGATATTGAGTTCACACACTTTCCATGTTACACACCACCTCCGCAGCAGCAGAAATAAACTGGACCAGGCAGCTAAAAAAAACACACACACCCAGCTTGGAGCCAGACATGAGAAAGTGCCTTTAGCTGCCTGGGGTTATCTCGCTGTGAATCTACCTAATTTGCTTGTGGCAGCAGCATATGTTTATCACTGCAGGTCATGCTAAGTCCCTGCAATCTGTGGCTGTGCCTGCACCGCAGAGGAGCAATCAACACCGCCGCCTATTATCACACCACCGGAGCTTCGCCCTCACGATTAATCAAACCAGTTCAAATCGTAAAGCCCTCTTACTGATAAACCCTTTAAAAAATACCATAATCTATAATCCAGGGGGTGAGGGGCCAGCATCTGCCCATCAACGATCCCGCTACACGGCGGCATCCACGCTAAATCCCGTTATCAAGCTAGTTAGCAGAACGCCGCTAACTAGCTAGCTTTAAAACCGCTAGCCGAGGCTCGTTAGCTAGCTAGCCGACACATTCCTGTCCTCGGCAGTGTGACACGACCGCAGCACGGTTTCCAGAAACCCGACACAACCGGGCACATTTCGGGGCTTTAACACCCGGCGGCCCCCGCCAGCTGCCCCCGAAACAACCCGCATTCCGGTGCTATTCGCCGGGGGAAAGGCACCGCCGCCGCTCGCTCGCTTGCTAGCTGCTACCTGCCCTTCCGCCTGGCCTTGACTAGAAAATGGGAGTGCTGCTCACTGCCGTTTTCACACTTGGGGACAATTCCTCTCGTTTGCCCGACGGATAACAACACCCGTCCCGCAGCATGTGCCCGTCGTCCCGCGGGGGTCGAAGCTCCGTGCGGCGGGGCAACCCGGTGGTTCGTGGCCGCTTGGCAGCCTCTAAAGTCGGGTATCTCACTCACCGTTCGTCGCTCGCTGTCTCTCGCCGCTCCGCAAGTGTCAGCTCGCCTCCGGCCTGTGAGCGCACACACGTCACTCCCCACTGGTCCTCATGTTTCTTAAAAGGCCATGACACACACAAGAGAGACCCGACGCGTGCAGGACGGAGGAATTCACCCAGTGCTTCAATACACAGACACACACTAAACAAGCTGTGGTTTTCATTATCAGTAAAATACATTTATAATCATGTGCACTTTTCTTCTATTCTAAAGAACACGTCTTAGTAATAGCACAGTTACACGAATCACATTAACAAGAATGCATCCACTGATGATTTAAGCTAATTCTGTATCTTTAGATATATCTATTAGAGTACAGACCTCATGTTAATATATGAACTTTGTACAAAAAAGGGTAAATCATGATAAAAAAAAACAGTATAATGATCCACGGTGATGTAAACACATTTATTACAGAGGTCAGTTGTAAACCAGAGCAAACTTTGCAAACAGGGAGACATTATGATTTATTTTCCCACTTTTCAAATGTATGTCTTTCATACATGTGTAGAGCAGAGGAATCTAGGGTGCCAGGCTACTATTAGCCTTTTATCTACATTATTATGAACATTATTTTGATTGTACGTCCTTCTGTATGTTAACCTTAAGTTGTGCAGCACCTTGTTCTTTGTGTTAAAAAGTGCTCTATTAATGAGGTTATTATTATGATATACACATATCCAAATATGCACATGTGCATGCTTTGGGAATTTTGATTTGTTTTGGATGTACTGTGTTGTTTTGAGTCAAGGCTACTCCACAATGCATCCTCACTTAAAACAGTACTAATTGTGCAATAGTTCTCTGCTAAAAATAGTTCCTGCATGAATAATTGTTGTTAAACCATACAGGGTGCAGCCTTTATAGAAAGTTGCTGGGTCCACCAACAGAACAATCTTTTTGACTATTAACTGTTTCAGTCAATCCTTATTTCACACACCATGTTATTCAATTAATTGAAATAATAACAGATTCACTGATGCTGATCATAATCCTTAGTTGGAGCCCAAAGCATCACACATTCTTCAAAGATGAGCTGCCCTGTGGTTTTTAAATCTGTCACACAGTGCAAAAGTGCAAAATTGATTGAATATCTGAAATTGTTGTGTTTAACCGTATCTCAATAACGGATCATGTATCCGACCAAGAGAGATGGTATCATATGATCCTGGTGCTCCATGAGCCAGAGCAGTTCTCCTCTGGGGTAAATCCACATCCAGCCTCAAGTCTAGAAGCTTGTCTCATTCTGAAATCATGTCTAAACAAATCTGTGAATGCTTTTTAAGAGAAAATGCCAAGCAAACAAATCTGTGAATATTAGTATCTCATTACACAAACAATCAAAAATATCAAACAAATAAATATACACTATTAACATGAGGGCTTTGCATTAATGATGACTGTAAGTCACCACCCTGCTTTATTTTGTGTTAGTCACATATTTTGAAATAGGGTTACTTATATTTAAACATCACACCCACTTGAAGGACAAGTTACTTTCTGGTTGGGAAATTTGCGGAGGAGTGAAAAAAGGCAAACATAGATCATTAGTGTAATAATAAAATAACAGAGAAGAGGAAATAACTAAGTCAAAATGCCACAATTTGGGAATTTACTGTTTTGTGAGTCTTAGAAGCACTAATTATGTCTCACAAAATTAGTAAATTAAAGCATCAGATAAAGTCTCAAGTTGTAAATCCTCATAGGAAACTTTCGATTGAGTGTCTTCAATAAACGACTCAACCATTAAAAACATATTGAAAATTTCCCTTTCAATGGTGCAATAGTGTTTATATTAAATGATTGGAACTCAGTTAAAGCTCATATAACTGTAAAAGTTAAAATGACAGAAAAGATTACTCCTCAGTTTCTCATATTTTAATATTCGCTTCTCCTTTTAATTTTATAATAGTAAACTGATTATTTTTGAGTGTTGGCTGGACCAAACAGGCAATTAAAATATCCAGATTACATTTTTTCTTTAAAAATTGTGACAGGCATCCCAGAATTCCCAAAGATCAAGGGATACATTTGAATAATCCAGAAAATAACAGTCAGACTCTTTCCCCCTAGACAAATCAGATATTCAAAGTTTATAAAGTCATCTGAAACTTTTATTTTACTTTTGAAACCTCTCACTATTCAATGTTTGGAATTATTATCTTCTGATAACTTAAAAATTTGATCAGTTTTGTTGTTGAGGTTTATGTCAAGCCCTTAGGTTGTCAGGTCTCAAATTAATATCACGTAATGTGTTTTTACAGCTCTGCTACAACTGGTGACACAGAAGTTTCCTCATGCTGCCTCCCTCTCCCCCTCTCTCCTCGTGTCCTTCACCTGTACCCAGACTGAGCTGGCTTCAAACAGATAAGGTATATGACGCAGACGTAAAAGAATGTGAGAGAAAAGTGTTTCCTCATGTGTCTCCTGCTGTAAACACATCCTAATTAAGACAGTCACACAGATTTGAGACAGAAAAGAGAGCAACACATGTCTGAAATCTCTTTGGGAGGAGCCCCCTCTGGTGGTGAACGAGTGATTCTGCACATGGAATGTGGATAATTAGCAGCAGTGTGAACATAAAAAAAACCCTCAATCTGTATTTTTCACAGATGAGAAATAATTGGATATATTTATTAATAATGCAACAAGAAAGATTTTACAGCTCGTTTCTTTATTGTACCATAGAACAATCTGGCAAACAGCTTTAATACACTATACATCAATCCCTTGCTCGAGTTTTTCCATTCATATGTAAGGTCTATGCCACACTTTGTCATAAGCAGTCTTTTCCTTCAGCTCTGTGATGAATGTGAAATCGCTGTGAGATTAAAAAAAAAACACCACATTCCGGTACAACTCTGCACAATCTAAAATAAATAAATCACTTTCATACTCCTGGAATCACATTGGATCTGACAGATGTTTGCCTTCACGATTGAATTAAATCAAATAAAAAAGGCCAGCCAGATGTCAGGGGCCAGCACAAGCAGGAGACGTATTCAAGGCAAATAAAGACGAACGAGCAAATACAAGCAGATAAGTTTGACTGTATATACCCATAAGTAATATACTTATATATAATTTATTAGATTCCAAGTGTGATGTGTTTTTGCAGGATTCAACATTATCCAGAGCTCATCTGTCCCGACCTCCCACATGAGAGCTACATGCAGTACATACTTCATATGAACAAAATAGAAAAACACGCCTCATTCCCACGAGCCCACATGTACATCACTGTGTTTGACAAATGTTGGGGTGAAACTGATGCACATGACAAGGCTGAGAATGGCAAAAGGCAGATCTGTACATGGCTCTTGAGAGAAGGAACAGGAAGATGTATTGTCCATCACTTCTCCAACACAGTCCTTAAAATCGGGTGCAGGTTTTTTTTATTGTTCGATGTGTGGTTTTATGCGTCCCAGTATCTTCTTCGTAACCTCAGCAAGGAATTCCAAAAAGGCAGAGAGGATACAGCAAAGGGGAGCCGCCTCACTGAAATTGCCTGTAGTCTCCAAAAGACGAGTTGGGCATGGCTGCAGGAGCAGGCTCCTCGGCGAACTGAGGCCCTGGAGAGCAAAAGAACACACACTTCAAAGTGAGATGACGGCAAATCAGAGGTAAAACAGCTGTTAACAAAATGGAAACAACAATTTACTCTTCAGCTCTTTCCACATAAAATCCTTCACATCAATTCTGTGATGGTAACTGCAGATATCAGAAGTCCAACTCACCGGTGGGGAACTGTGAAGACGCAAACCTAGTAAGCAAGATTCCAGCGCCCTCTATCAATGCCAGCAGGATACCACCCATGGCTGCAGACCCCACCATGGCTACTGGTCCATCTACACAGGAACAGGAAATGATTATACATTAGGAAATGGACTGTATCTACAGTCCACAGTACAAGTCACATTCACCGATCCATGCACACAGTCATGTAGCTTTACTATATTCTGCGCACTTTCTATCACCCACTTTCTGCATCCAATTTGGGATTCAGTATCTTGCACAAGAACCTTTTAGCAAGCAAACTGGAGGAGCTGGGAACTGAACTACTCACTTCTTGCAGCGAGGATAGCTCCAGTCATGGCTCCACTTGTTATCGAGTTCCACGGATCCTCCTTGCCTCGCACTTTGACTAAACCACAGTCAATCATTGAGAAGAGGCCTCCCCAAACTGCAAAGCTTCCTGCGAACACATAGAAGATTCATCAATTTAAAACAAGACGATTCTGGTTGACACACAGTGTATTCATTAATATAAAATAACACAAGGGAACTGAGCGTTTCAACAAATCCAACAAATCTAACAGAGTGAGACATGTTTGCATTTAGCTAGAGCTCTGTTATTTCAATTTGTGAGTTACACAGGCTGTTTAATCAACTTTGAAATAATGTAAGTCAGTTGAATTTTACTTGTTATTGGTAGATATCAAATGTTCAAAGAAAAACTTGATAAAGACATGATGAGTTATAAACATATTTATCTATGTTATAGCAGAAACAGTGGAATTACAGTGAGTGTATATCAGCCATTGATGATGGACAATGGCGTTCTAGACCAGTTCAATTCTTATTTTAAAACATAGATAATAGTATAAAAATGTGTGTAACTAGTGTCTGAATTAAAACAAGGGATGTACAAACAGTATATTTAGCTTTATATAACTATATTCAGTTTTGATGACATGATTATTTGCAACATACTAGCATACAAATGGACAGTGGAAAGCCATGATCAACATAGACAGAGGTCACATAAACCTCTTCAGTCTAAAAGAGAGTATTTGATACTAAAGATTAATATTACTTTAAGACAAATTGTATATAACTTGAGGATTTGTTCTTACCTCCGAGCTGTGGGGCTCTGGTCTTGATGGCAGTCATGCTACCTTTCATTCTGTGGCTCATCCCCTACAAGACAGAACAACACAAGGGTGTGACGAGACGAAACCTCAATAGTAATATGAAGTAAAGCTGATAATGAAGTACAGTACAATTATATACAAATATTTTACTGTGTTAATCTATGTGAAAATTGTTTACACTGAGCAAGAATCAACCAGGTCACATTTTGTATTTAGCTGTTAGATGAATGATAGGTCAATAATTGACTGCCTGGCAAAACAGAAGGCAACCATGTTGACCTTCTGGGCTGAACTTACTGAGGGTGCATTTCTGAAGCCCTTCACAGCCTGGAATATTCCTCCTCCGATAGCTCCCATGGTGAAAGCTCCCCCACAGTCGTCCACAATCCTCCAGGGGCTAAAAGAACAACATAACATTAGCATTAAGTAAGGATGTGTAATATTCAAACAAAAAACAGCCGGTGAAGTTGTTATTACACACGCAATACAATTATCTTTGACACAGTGTGTTGTCTTAACCTTCCTCATGCACTGATGTCCGAGTTGATAAAACTGAAGGTGGTTATGGAGGACACACACTTGTTAAAGCTAAATTGGAAACAAACGTTTCAATGCACTACATTTGAAACCGTACAAGCTAACTAAGTACTCTCCTGCACAAGTGATAATAACAGGGCTGGATGAAATCGTCAAAAATGATAAGATAATAACGTTAACATCAGCCGATATATACATATTCTCACAAACTTCTTTTTTAGCAGAGAAGGACGATAACTTACGATAAGCAAAACAGTTATAACAGTCAATTAATTCTTATTCCTCACCATTGTGCATCATGCATAAGCAATATAGTGGTATATATTAAACCTTTGCTGTTTTGCTATTGATGAAAATTATATAGCACCAATTATTGATATTGTTTGATAGCCCATCCCTAATGTGCCAGTTAAAAATCTACTTTTATAATAAATAGATAACACAATGTGACAGTATAGTGTAATAACAACTTTAAGCCACTACCAGTTTCTATAAAGAAATATAGACTTTTAGAAACTCAGTTTATTATAATGTTCCAGCCTCTTTATGATAAGTTATTACCTTTTATAGCAGCTCCACATTTCCTATATATATATATTTCATGAGCTACTTTACACAGCAAATAAGTATCTGGTCATGGGTGCTGTTTAAAATCCTGTTTTGTGATACATGCACGTTGTGTTCACCATAAACAAACAGCTCTTGTATAATAAAGTACGATGAACCCACTGGTGTGATGACACCTACAGTAACTGAGCCAGAACTGTCGCAATAACTCAATCACACACTTAACATAATCACACGTTGGACAGTTTTACTCTTTCAAATCCCCAAATAATATTGACTTCTCAGTGCTGTTGCACAATCTTCACGCTAACCCCAATGTTAGCTTATATGTTGCTAACCGAGCTAGCTCCCACATGCTAAAGCAACATCTGGCATCAGGTGACTTCTTATTAGAAAAGCTTGAAAAAAGACAATAATAAGATGGTTGCCTTTCATCGTGTGTCACCCGTCACGACAGAGATGAATTAGTTCTCTCGGTGTAATGACACGCGGGTGAGTGAACAGACAAAACCGACAAGGTCACTAACAACGTGATGTAGCTGCAGCGGTGCTAAGCGGTGCTAGCGCAGGTCAACGGGAAACTAGCACACATGCTAGTGCTAGCTAACGTGCCGGGTTTTCAGTGTCCTGGGTCGAGTCGCGTTTTGACCCATGAAACCATTGGTCCACACGGTACGAGCTCGTGAATCCACACAGAGGAATGGACGAGACTCGAGAAAACAAAGCGGGGAAAGGTGAAGTTTGATTTTCAGGACTCACCATGGCTCTCTGGCATATTCCTCCATTTTGTTCTCTAGCTGTTCCCCACTGACGTAACCGGAAACTAACGCTTATCTCTCCACTGACGTCATGACGTTACCAGACGTCGAATATCGTCAGATATCCGAGTGTTATAAGGTTAATTCATTAATGAGAAAATGAAACAGGACATAAAAACAAACTGCTCTTTCTGTGATGAAAGAGCAGTTTCACAAAAAACATGATAAGTGTTTTTTTCGTAATACATTTGATATTGTTTGGGCTAAATTCCTCATCCATAAATGCAAAGGAGCCTGTTTTAAATCATTTCTCTGAAAGAACGTTGGACAATATGAAAACCTATTTTCCAAATCATCCAAGAAAAAGGCTGTGAAAACTAATATCTCTAAATTCTAGAGGATATTTATATGATTTAAATGTATATTGTTCAACCCCTCTGGCTTGTTCGTTTGTATGTTCCAAATTTATTTTTGCATACCACCCCATGTACGCTTCTTTCTTGTTCGGTTCCTCTTTTAAAATATATAGTAAATAATAAATAAATAGTATAGTGTTTTCATCCGAAAAAAGTGAGAGCATGACATCAT
Source organism: Limanda limanda (assembly GCF_963576545.1). Lineage (NCBI taxonomy): Eukaryota > Metazoa > Chordata > Actinopteri > Pleuronectiformes > Pleuronectidae > Limanda > Limanda limanda. The sequence goes on from NC_083639.1 coordinate 3,830,811, forward strand.
CTGGCAATAATAATTCAAGAAGAAAAAGAACAAGAGGAAGAACAAGAACAAGAAGAACAAGAACAAGAACAGGAACACGAAGAAAAAGAAGAAGAACAAGAAGAACAAGAACTGTAATTATAAGAAGAAGAAGAAGAAGAAGAAGAAGAAGAAGAATTCTGAATATTTTAGTGAAATACAAGTACTTTCTCGAGTTTGTTTACTAGCACACTAATTGTGCAGAGTTATATCCAACCGTTGTTATATTTTTAATCCTGTGAGTCATGTTTGTTAAGAACCTTCAGAACAATATGGACCCACCAACAGGCATTAATGTATCAACAAACACCAGCAGGTCTCTTCAGAGGAGGCACCGAAATAGCTTAACAGATATTTTTTGTCTCCAGGGAAAAGAGGGTGAGTCAGTGTATCCAAGGAAGGAGATGTGCTGTGATAGTTACCTCAGTCATTATAAAGTTGAAGAGGGTTATAAATGTATTGGGTAAACAACCACCTTCTTGGAGCAACAGAAATAAAGAATAAACAAGGCTAAGATCACATCATGATAAGTTGTAAAGTCAAGAAAAAGTCAAATGAACAAAATGTGTCTAGAGATGCATCAGATAATAAAGAATAAAGAAACTTATATCAACAGGCTCGGCCTCCCGGAGTCTGTGCAGGAGGCGGTTCCAGATTAAAAAAGCAACAACAGCAAAATCAGGAACATTGAGAGATAACATTAATCATTAGAAGATAACGATTTCCCTAATATTATGAAGAAATCTGCCAGATTCACCACAGGAAGTGACTGCTTTCACATCTCTGAGAGGTAACACACTTCTGATCTAATAAATCCTCCTCTGGAAAAGACGTGAGACATGAGGAGAGAAACACCAAAACTGTTGATATTATTCTGGTGAAGAGTTCAATGACACAGATTGAAGAATGACTGTCAGCAGTTTCTACAGAGGCAGGCGTGTTTACCAACAGGAAAGATGGGCAACTGCGACAGGACCCGAAACCCAAAGAGGCCACAAAAGGCCTCAGATTCTGTTAAAAACCTTGATTTACAATTAACTTGATAACTAAACTAAACTATAATGCCCACTTTCTGTGACTTCAATCCAGAAATGTATGACATTATATTGTCAACAGGGTTATTTTCTGCGGTGATCTCAACAATTTCTTTCCTCCTCCTCTGTTGGTCAGGGGAGCAGCTCCAGCCGAGAGACAGACCACTGGCCCGCTGCCCATTATTAGGAAGGAGAAAGGAATGACTTGCACAGCAAGGCTCCATCGAGAAATGACCAAATATAGGCAAATCGTGGATGTGGAGGCTGAGGCCGGGCGATGCAGACATAAACTGGCCTGTAGCTGCGGTTCTCATCTTCGACTCTGAACACCCAGGATGATGGCTGCCTCCCCAGCTGCTGGGAAGACATGAGACAACTCCCACTGTCTCCCTGCAGCTTCAGACATGTCACAGAAAGAGCAATTAATCATCCAAAGGTTTCTCATTGCTGGTTTTACAGGGACGGACATGTGAATGTGTTTAGATTGAGAGGGAAGTTTGTGAAAATGACTCAAGTGACTGGTTTCAAGATTCACACAATAACTGAAGGAATACAAGCACCTTAAATCTTATGAGGTTTATGCGGCAGGTTGTTTGCAACTGTGCATATACTGTGAATGTCTTCCTCATAACTTCTATCTACTCAGTTTAAAAATATGATATAAAAATGTTCTTTGTTAGGTCACAGTGACCTTGGCCCTTGACCTTCGACCAAACTCTAATCAGTTCATCCCTGAGTCCAAGTGAATGGTTATACCAAATTTGAAGAGACTCTCTCAAGGCTTTTTTCAGATACCTCACGTTCAAAATGTGCAATTTCTTATTGCTCATGAACTCATTACAATAAATGACAGCTCAACAGATATTAATACTTACACACCTTGATTTATCGCACTGAAAAATATTGCAAAAGTCAGTTAATTTCATTTCACATATACTATGCATTATTCTCCTTAATGATATCAGCCATGTATAACATTACAACTGTGTCATGTCAGTGCAGACATAGCAGGATCTTTTATTAAAGACATACAGGCTCTGTGAGAATCGGCATGTGTCATCAAATACGGCAGAGAATCTTCCTTTACACAGTACACATGAGTGCCACTCTGATTTTCGATTGTCACATTCTATTAGAATTGACCTTCATTTAAAAAGTTCAACGTTAATCAACAGGAGCGTTGATATAAGCCTGTAATGCTTTTTCCAAATCCCTAAAAAAGGTTAAGACACGTAGCTGTATTACATAAACAGTTATGTAAGATATTGAAACACCCAGGCTACAATAATCCTGTACAACATATAACATCAGATACTGAAGGACAGCCATTTGCACTTCCTGAAAAAAAAAAAATGTCATTATGCATTATGTAATTATTTCCATGCTTAAACCCTTTCGTCATGCACCAGGACTCCGCTGGGCCACTCTCCAATCTGATAAACCCCGCCTGAGATGTCTTGAGATTTGGCAAAGAGACACACAATCAAACACAACCTTGACCTTTTTTTTTGTTTACTTACCCAGGTTATCTTTAGTCAGGCCGCCATGTTTGTTAATTCCCTGATATTTCAGAATTCCCAGTTTAAAGAGATTTACAGCTGACAGGTACAAGGTGGCCACCCTCTGCATAAATAAATAAATGCCAAATGAATATCCACTATATTATCTATAAACTTTTGTATATTAGAATTTTTTATAGAGTTACTTGAATCTCTTGTTAAGCTCACCAACACCACGCTCACATTCAGATGCATACACATGCCAACATGTTACATGATCGGCTTCATATCATCTAGTGCAAATAACCAGCAAAGCGTCAATATGTAGAGAGTGGAGAGAAGTGGAGAGAAACAAACTCATGGCACTTTCTGCAGTGGGATGATAGAGAGCCCCGGGTCACTCATTCTCCACCGAGTCCTTTTGGTCCAGTGTTTGAGGGGAGAACTCATAGTGACGGCTTCTCATCCAACGCACTTATGTTTTACTTTCTCCATCTGTCCCGCTGCAGCCGAGGGAGCGTAGAGTTCATCTCCTTCGCGTCGGTTCTCCTCCTGCTCACCTTTTTCACTTTATACTCCGACAGTAAATATTACTGCAACCACTTTGGCACCGGCACCTGTGGGAAAAATAAAAACGTAAGTATGTCTGAATGTGCTGTGGCTGAGCTGACCTTCCCATAAACCCAACACACGTACCTTCTTGAGTCCTTTGACGTTGTTCCCTCTGATCGAGGCGAGCAGTTGGTCCCTTGAGTTCTTACCGCCGCGTGGAGACAGAGAGTTCCTCAGGGCGTCTCCATCCATCATAGGAGGAGGAGGAGGTGGAGGTCCACCCCCGGGGGGAGGTGGGGGTGGTGGTGGAGCCGAACCTCCAACTCGTCTCCTTGGTGTCAGCTTTGGTGAGGGCATGGGTGAGGGTAAGGGAGAAGGTTTGGGGGAGGCTCTGGGTGAGCTTCTTAGAGATCCTCCACCTCCAGTCTTGGGCACCTCCAGTGTCCCCTTCTTCTCCCCGTTGGCCTGGGCCTGCTTCTGCTCCTGCAGCCGCCGCTGTCTCTGTCGGTCCATGTTGCGACTCAATATGTTCGTCGTGGTCATCCTGGGCCCGGCTAACTCGAAGTGGTACCCCAGTTTGAGCAGCGTGGTGTTGTCTTTCAGAATCTTGGTCATCTCCATCTCGGTCTTCCCGCCGCAGATGTGACGCTGGTTTTGGAAGCGGAGCTCGGTCAGAGTGGAGTTGTGTTGCAGCGCCTGGATCAGGGACAGGATGCCCTTGCCGGTGAGATGATTGGAGTCAACGTTGATGCTGGTGATGGTCTTGTTGTTGCGTATTGTGCCAGCGATGGCGTAAGCCACATGGTCGTCCGCGCGGCAGTTGGCCAAAGCAAATGTTTTCACGCAAGTGTTGTCGTGCAAAGCCCCTGCAAACTCGATGAGTGTTTTGGTCTTGATAACCTCTGAGTTGTTGACGATGAGCTCATTGAGGGAGGGGTCATCGCTTCGAACCTGCTCCATTAGCTCATCGAACATGCTCGACTCTTCGTCCTCCTCCTCTTCCACCTTGGCCTTGCTGTTTGGGCTGTTTTTGGCAACACAATTATCCGTTTCTGTAGCTTTTTTAACTTTTCCTCTATCAGAATCTTTTTCCTCTACTGCTGTCTTCTCCTTCTCTTTCACATGGTCGCTGTGGTTTACCAGCTCCTCTCTATCTGTCCTTTTTTCTGCCTTGTCGTGTTTCACCTGCACCTCGTCCGTCTCAGTCTGCTGTCGCTGGGGTTTCACATCAGGTTTGGTATTATCTTCAGCTTTCTTCTCCTCTGCTTTCGACTTCTTCTCTTCTGATTTGCTCTCCTGGTTGTCCTCTACCTTGCTCTGTTTCTCCAACATTTTAGAGACAAGACCTTGTGTCCTGATCCCCTCAGATTTTCGATCCTTTTCTTTTCCTGCATCCTTTTCACTTTTTTCTCGTAGCTTTGAGATGATGTCTTTGGTTTTGCTGTCATCTCGTCTCCTGCAGTCTTCTTTCCTTTCCTTCTCTCTACCTTCTTCCTTCCTTTCCTGTAACTTGGAGATCATATCCTTTGTTTTGTTGCCTGTACTCTCTCTGTTTTCTCTTCTGTCTCTTATTCTACTGTCTTCACATTTCTCTTTGTCACTATTCTCCTCTTTCACGTCCCTGTCGTTGCTCTCCTGCTTCCTGTATCTACTCGAGAGCCGACTGCGCTCTTCTTTTGAACTTTCAGGATCTTTGCTGTTTCTGTCGTCCACCCTGGTTTCCCTTTCGCTCGAGATGCTAGCTTGTCTTCTTAGTCCAACATTGATGTCATCGTTGCCTTCCTGGCTCAGGCCCATCTTCCTCAGGTATTCTTGCTTCCGGCTCTCCTTCTTCGACTCCCCCTGCAGGAGGACGAGCATGAATGTGACGTGAAAATCAACATTACGTAGGAAAGAATACCAGTTAAACGTGAGTTAACACCAGAAACAAATAATTACAGTATTATTTCAACAAAAAAACCCATGTGCAGAGTTTTTACAGAAAACAGCCTGTTAATACAGATTTGGTTTATACAGTATGACATGTAAAACATGATACATCTCAGAAATCATACAAATACTTGTGTGTAAATACTGTAATCCTGTAAAACAGCACCTCATCAATCCGCTCACAGTAAACAAACACATCCTCCCTGACACAATGTGGCATGTGTGTTTACAGTCGGCAAGAGGACAGGGATCCATATTCTACAGTGCAGGGACACACTTGCAGCGAGTAGCCTGCTAAGTGTTTGATTTGTGAGTCTCCATCTGTTTTGCTGCATGAGCCTGCGCCCCTGGCACATGTATCCTTAAAAGGCAGCGAGCGTAGGAGCAATCAACCAAGGAATTCCATTAGGCTGGGATTAAGAAGCTCCGCAGGGCTGCGTCCACTGAAGTGCCCCTCGCTTTAGACACAGAAACTGCTAGAAATCTGGCTCCGTGACACTCCAACCGACGAGGGCTCTTTGTGATGAAAATCTTTTATGGTGTGTCATTATATAAATTATTATTCACGTGTTTAAGAGGCTGTTTGCTGCGAGTAAGGAGACGATTAATGATGTGAAATGGATTGAAACGAGCCTCAGAGGCGAAATAAATATTTTCCCTGGCACAGAAACCCACTCTGGGGAACAGTATTTATGAGCTGATGGACCGGACTCCACTTGGCAGTTTGCTTCAAGCTAAATGAATAATGGAACATGAAAGCTATCATTAGCCTGGGACACTGGATGTTATGTAATACTGTAATCAGTCATATATGGTTGTTTGATTTGATAAACCCTTCACATGTGCAGGTTCTTTCTCCTGAAAACTTGAAGAAAATAATGTATATTCATATAGATCATAAAGAGGGTGTAAACCCTAATTAGGTTGCTATTAAAGAAGATAAGAAATGCATTTAATTATACACTAACCTCAAATGACAGCTCCCTCTGACTGAGCCTCCCTTTAGTGTCACTCTCCCGTCTGCTATTCAGTTTAGAGTCTCCAACGTTGTTGCTCATAGGTGGCTGCGCAGGCTGGCTCTCCCCTTGGTCCATCATCTTCCCGTCCTCCGGGTTGAGGTCAGGCACTTTCAACATGTCCTTCTCCAGCTCCTCCATCTCCTCTGGGGACAGGGTGGACAGCAGGTTGTCCAGGTCAGGGTCCTCGCTGACCTGGCGGCCTGTCCGGGTCAGGCCTCTCACCTTTCTCCTGGACATGGTGGCCAAAAAAAACCTAAAAACAGATCTGGGAATTCTTTAGAGGTGCTGATGGTAGTTGAACAGTAAATCCCTTATCAAAAAAGTCAAAATATGGGGTAATTTCACTCCGGTGGTGAGAAGTCAAGTATTCTCATAGGCCAACGCCGATGTCCTGCTGTCCCGTCACGTCCCGCTCACCAGAGGCATCAATCCTGGTGCAAAGAGGCTGGACTCGCAGTGCTGCAGTGAGGGGTACCAGTGACCAACTGCAAGAGGCTCACATCATCAAAGTCGACTGTGAGGCTGGGACATTCTTCGAAATCCTGTGAAAGTGCATGTCCATATTTAGTTCAGGGTGCACACTCCTTTAAAGGTAATGGGAAGGGCTGAAGTTTACAGAGATGCCAGAGTTGAGTTACACAGACTCTCTATTACACAATTCGTGTTTATATTGAGACTCGTTCCTGGCTGTTTGTTCAGAAAGGATTCACGTTAACAGCTGAGAGTTCCATGTTTTCTGCCATAACCCGTAAAAATCACTGTTTCTTTTACGAGCTTTTTATATTCCTTGTTTCCTTGAAAATAAATGTTCAAGTTAAAAACATAATTGAGTTTTCCAGGAGGCTCTATATAAACACCAGAAAGCCAGGGATTCAAAGGGAAACATGGGTTGTTAGATTCAAGTGTGAATATGAGAATATACAACTGTTTATACACTAAACTGTTAAATCATGAATAAAATAAAAAAACATTTCACCTGGAAAAATATCAAAAAGTTTCAATTAGTCAGTGTGACACCATTGAGAGGAATACAGATTTATCGAACTGAGAATGTGAAGTTTACTTTGCAATATCAATAATACTTTAATGAAAAATAGCATGTGGTCAGGTTTGAGAGTTTTTCCCTCTTGTCATCCCCCCCATTGTTTGCCAAATAAATTAAATTGCATCTTTCAAACTGAACTTGTAAATTTCAGTAGATTGAATTAATTCTAAAACATTAACCATAAATTTAGGAAACAATTTAAAAGTATTGACTTATCATAATATGTAAACAATAATCAGTGTGTTTAAAGGCACATGTGAAGTTTCAGGTAAGATGTACATAAATCCTTTCCATCATCTGAACACATGTGACATTGACTGGATGTTGATGTCGACATCTAGTGGTCAAAGCTTTGTAAACACAAACTATTCTTCTCTTATCAAATGTTACATATTACCTCAACAAAACACGTTTTTAAAAATACAACAAAGGACACAGAAGACTTTTGTACTTTACATTCCAAAGTTAAATTTTATGTTAATAGAAATAAAAACTTTTCACTCAATCTCTTTATATTACAATGTCATAAGATCCATATGACAACAGACAAAAACAGCCTCATCTAGACAAGGTATTTTGTCAACTGGGGTCAGTTTCATTAAACACACAAACTGAGTTGGTTTAGAAGCACAAATAAACAGAAACATCATGTCGGGTCAGACTACAGATGAAAGCATCTGCCAAAGACAAGTCCAGTGTTCTCCATGTACTTTACAAAGGCTCAACAGATCTGTACACGTGGACGTCACCATCGGAATAAATAGTTTACTGTAAACTAACAGGAGTAACTGTCATCTTATTCATTGCATGGTTTAGAGGAGAGACAAGACACAGCACTACGTCTCAGGGAACTGTGTGTAAGAAAGACCAGACTTCTCCAGTCAGCACGTTTTTATAAATATGTGCCTTGTTTGACTTAAATGTTGGGAGACATTACACCAAAAGTAAAGATAATCCAGGCATAACGTATAAGTAGTCAAACACATGTACAACACATGCTAGAGACGTCATATTCTACAGTTCATACATGTTACGAGGGCACAGGGCTGTTGTTGTCTGCACAAGATGCTAAACTAGACCCAATAACAGATGAATTCATTTACAGGTTCAGGCCCTGACCTCACTGGAGCCCAAATCTGTAAAAAATAAAAAAAATAAACTCAGGGAATGGTTTGACATTTTGGGAAATTCACAAATATCTGCATTCTCCTATCTGCACTATACAGGTGTGGCACTATCACAAAATAAGTTTGTAATAGCAGAGCTGATGGGGTCATAAATCATGGGGTGAATTCATATTATTAGGCTACTATTAAATCTGTTTTAGAGTATTTTCATTTTGTAAAGAACTCTTGTGAATAAGTAACACAACAAAAGCAGATTATTTTGACTATTCATCTGATTTTACTTATCAGAATGTGTGAACACCAGTGTCCTATAAATACAGAATTACTTTTGTGTACTTCTACTACATTATACTACTTTTACTTTACAATTTTAACTCTTTACTAAAAGATCTTCTTACGCTTCAACATGAGTCTCATCAGTCTCGTCATCAGACTCTTGACAAGACAGGAACTATGTACGTTTCCCAAAATGTCAAACCTTTAAAAAGGTGAATAACAAAATCCACTTTTCTCGACAGTAGAGATTTTTGGCTTCGCAGCTTAGTCCAGAAATTGAAAACCCATTCACATTACAAGGAAACTTTGATGATTAATAAAAACCAAATGGAAAGATGCCAAAACGTCATATCTCATGTTACAGTAACAATACATTGATTCAAATTAACTTTAACATTTCCTAAAATATTAAGCTGAAGAACAGATTTACAAAATATGTATTTAAATAGTTAATCTCTTTTTTTCCCCTTCACGGTTAGTTATTGTAAGGCCGGACATTTTGTCTTTATTGAAGCAGCACGACCCTTGACCTGATATGTTACAAGAAAAAACAAAAACCTTTGTAATCGTACTACCTGCATTTATCAGGTCAATGCTCAGAATAATTTCTAAGAAGCAGGAGGAGACAGATAACATTTAAAAAGATAATTTCGAATGGGTAGCATGCTGATGTTAAGATGTTACAATACCT